>NC_086233.1:44584873-44757373 GCF_036321145.2 Pelmatolapia mariae | reverse complement strand
CTATTTTCTAAACGATATATTCAAATATCTGAAAAGAGAATGTTTGTGGTCAGTGAGGTGGACTTGCTCTGCTTATGAAGGTGAAGGACACCAAGTTCACAAGCACTCAAACTTGCTGACGTGCTGTCATCTGTAGCCACGGACCAGGAGCTGCAAAGTTTGGGACTGATGTTAACGTACATCATTCCCCCTATCAAAGTGGCAGTCGTAGCTGCACATGAATAAAACATTGTCAGTTCATTCTCTGAAACGGAATACACACAACTTTGTCTCTTTGCCCACTCTTGGTATATAAAACTTGTTGGGAAAAAAAAGACAAAACAAACAAACAAACATGTAAAACAGTAATATAGAGGGACCTTTATTGAAATATGAAGCTTTTCAGTTCTCAATGATTTGCTGACAGGATATTGTTATCAAGTAACAAAGTATGAAAATGAAACTTATCAGTAAAGAAATAGAGAAGACTTCCATTTAACATTTCTGTCAAATGTCTTCTTTTCCAGATGATGCGATTAAAAAGTTCTAGAAGGTTGTAAAATTTATTCTAAGCAGGAAAATACAAATGTGACCTCATCACAGCAGGAGGAAACTCTATAATCTATAAAATGATTATAAAGTAATTAATATCGATAGTTGTAATTGTATCTGTAACTGTTACTGTAACTGTAATGGGAAGCTGCTTGAGCTGCAATAACACTTAATGTAATAATGAAAATCAGGAACCCAATGGCAGCTATGACTGTGGCAACAATGTTGAGGCTGCGAGCAGTGGAGCCATAACGTCGTGCACCATCCACATCTCCAACCATCTTCCTGTCTCTGGCCTGGAAGGATGAAAGTATTTTATACACTTTAAAAACTGGAGTCCAACACATGTTCAATTCCAGAGAGACTTAGAACATCAGATGTTAAACATAATCCTTTCATAGTCCCAGAAAATATTAAGATTCTTGTTTGCAAGCACAGATTTTTTTAAATTTGCAAAATGCAAAAGACGGTAGCTTATATAGTTTTATAGTTACCATGAATCAGCTGTTCTGTGTTTATAGTTTATTTCATCCTGTACTGTCTCAGCAAAGCCACTTTATTGCACTGTCCACTACACTCGCTTACACTCAGACATTTTAATGTCATGTGATATCTTCTGTGTGTGTGTTTTTACTACTTTTGGTAAGACAATTGTTTGATTTATTGCTTAAATAAATTCAGGTGGTTAATTTCATGAAGACAGAATATTAATTTCCTTTTGTTGTTTTTTATTGAATGTTTTTTGTTTTTCCACTTTATTTTAAGATTTTAAGATTTTATCATACTGAGCTCTGTCCGGTATCATATTCATTTTTTCATGTAATGGTCTATTAAATTTTATTTTGATTTTTTTTGTACTTTGTATGCGTATTTTTTTATACTCTTATTTCATTTAACTGAACTCCTTTCTTTTGTGTAATTTTAACCTTTTACCATATTGCATATTAATTTATTGAAAACACATATTTGTTTTTGTTTATATGTTTTTTTTATTCCACGTTGTCTTTAAGGTTCTGGCTTCTGTAACACATCAATTTCCCCAAATTTTGGATAACTTTATCTTCTTTTTTCACATAGAGCAAGCACATAAAAGATGTGATTTCTAACAAAGTAAAATGTGTCACAATAAACTGACCTTGATGGAATAAATGAGAGCTGCAAGTCCAAGGCAAAAAGGGTTTGAGTAGACAAAGCAGCAGAGCGACCAGATGATATGGTCTTTGGGGGACTCGGTGATGACTCATTGCCCTGCAGTGATGTTCACAGCAGTGTGTTGGACCACTCCAGGCTGACCAGGGAGTCCACCAAAACTCACAGCCTGCAATGGAACGGCTTCAGTTGGGTAACCTTGAGGATGCATCGCTCAAACTGTTCTCAGCTGCAATTTAGAAAGGTGTAAACAAGAACAAGAGAGTCACCACAAGTTGTGGCTTTTAAAGCTTTTTTGGGGGGGGGGGGGGTGGAGCAGGAAGCCCATGAAAACCTGACCTACAACATTCATCACTACAAAATAAAGTACGATACAAAGAATGTATCAAACTGTCACATCTAAATATGAACCTGCAAAGAAAGCACTACCAGTCATGAAACCTTTTACATACATAGCACTGCCATTTATAGTTTGAGAAATAACCTTTATTGACTGGATTTAAATGTTATATTGACATTGTGTTCCTGATATGATGAAACTATCTTTTCTTATTATTGCACAGGGCAAATAGGTATTCACAGCTGTGCTTCACTGTACTTGCACTTTCTTAAATCATCAACTTTGCACAACAGATGGAAGACATGAGGAAATATTTGCATGCAAGCCAAAATAAGAGTGGGTGGAACTCTCTAAATCAATTCTTTAACACTGGACATTAGCAAGGAAGAGATAATGCAATTTCACATTCTAAAGCAACACGTGGAATCATTCTGTTCAAGAAAACAAATGATCAAGAAAAATACCAAGTGCAAAGCTCATGTAAATGCAGATTTTTAAAAAAAATGCATTATCAAGAGCTTTGCTGCATTCAAATGGTGGGAGTGAATTCAAGTTTTCTGTTTGCATTAGTTATGTTCTGAGTAGTGCTGGACTTCTTTAAGATTATAATTAAATAATTGCTGATGTCTGACATGACGCTCACATTTTGAGCAAACTGGAGGTCAGGCCTCCAGGAGGGCATTGTAAGGAACAACCAGCCTGAGATTCGCACATGCAGGTAAAAGAGCTTGAGGGAGACAGCAGCATTAGTTCTTCCAGCTGGTGACAAGATGTGTCTGGGTAATAAAAGACCTGACCATAGATAAAAGCATGGAAATACAGATCTCTCTTAAAATCATAACACGGTGTTTTCAGCACCACGTTACTATTGAAGACACTGGAAGGTGGCTGGAGATCTGGAGGGTGCGTTATGTATTATTGAAAAATGCAAAACTGTCATGGTCGTAGGAGCAGTCGTGCAGGAGAGTGTTTCTGGATGGCTCTTTGGCTACGCCCTCAGGCAGGGCCACCAGTGTCACACCTGAATTCCATCACAGGTAATCACAGGAGTACTACTTCAGCCAGCGCGGTCTGCTGCTACACGCCAGTCCGTTCAGTCACTCTTAGTGATAACTAGGTTTGCCTATGGTCTGTATCTGCTTTAGTCTTTTGGCTCATGTTAATTCTGCTGTAGTTCGCTGCTGAATTTGTGTTGAGACTGCTTTTGGCTCCAGTATTCGTGAGAACCTCGGTTCATGACACAAACGGCACAGAAAAAAGATGTACTGTGTTAAACCCAGCATCACTTCTCTCCACAGTAGCAGATGGTGAACCACATGATTTTATAGCAGTCATTTCTGGAATCTGTTCACCCATAGCTGACCTACAGGATGCACTGCTGGTTAACTTTAAATCTGAATGTCTTTGTGGGTGATTCGGCCTCACGCAATAATATGATATTTAATCTGATACTCAGGTTTTTCCTTTTTTCCCTTTGTATAAGGATAATTATTGTTACTGAATAACATATTTTTTATGTATGCATTTGCCCATATATACACAACAGTGATTGTAATAATGAAAATCAGAAATATATTGGCAACCAGAATGGTGCAACGGTAAACCCACGGGCAGTGGAGACATAACATAACACACGATCCAGACTGAGAAACAGGCAGCAATAATGAGAAAAACCACCAAGATTAGTGAGGAAGCACTTAAAACTAGCATGACTGCTATGAAGATGATCAAAGAGACTCAGAGTTGTTGAGGTGTCTTTCTTCAATTCCTGCAAGAACATTGTGTTTAGGTAAACAATCCTAGGTTAGGTAAATTGAGTAGACTGAGAGTAGATTTACATTATATTTCAATTAAAATACTTTTCGTAACATGTTTGTTTGGTGGTGGTTAATTGTGATTTTTTTTTTTTCCAATGTGAAATATGTGCTGTGGCCAGAGATGGACAGTAACGCGTTAATGCGTTATTATAATCCAATTACTTTTTTCAAGTAATGAGTAAACCAAAGGATTACCATTGCAAAAAAGTAATTCGATTATTGTTACCTTCCCGTAAGCACGCTGTGTTACTGCATTACTAAACGGTGATTTTGTTTGTGAGAGTGTCTCATGACAATGACATACGAGCCCGCCATGTCCGTGGCAGCAACAGACGTGTGTAGATCAACAATGGATAATATGGGGTGTGGGAGAGCGTACGGCCATGCAGCGTTTAAAGCTTGGAAGTATTGAGATTACTTTGAGTTTGATTTCGTGAAAAGATGCTGGAATATGCAGAAAATGATAAACAAATTTTTTCCAGTCAAAGATTGTTTCATATAATTTAATTTTTGCTTGATGCAATGTGCATAAAGTTAAAAGATTAAAACTAATAAAACAAGTTTTAAAAACAGACTTATTCATTTGATTCTATTTTATATGATGGATTATGCAGAAAAAATAGAATTGGACTGAAAGATCTGTTGCTTTATTACATATTCGGGTTTTTAAAAAGTAAATAAGTAATAACCCGAGAGAGAAGACAAGCAATATTTGCTTTAAGAATGTTGATTGAGAAATATAGAGAATGACAGGTAGAGTTGCACTGCGTTGTTTTGGATCTAGAGAAAGCAGATGATAGGGTCCCAAGAGAGGAACTGTGGTACTGCATGAAAGAACAGGAGTGGAAGAGAAGTATGTATATGTGTAGAATTTTTTTAAATCTTCTCTATAAGTAATAAAAATAAATAAATAATTATTTGCAAAAGAAATAAGTGACTGAATGACTGATGGACAATCAGTTTTCACCAGTGCTATAGAACAATGTCATAGAAAGAAGTAAGATAATATAACACCAGTAAACAAAGAGTCTTTTAATGATGTGCAAAGTACATCTTGAATCTGTATATCATGTGCATTTTCAGTCTGTAGCGCATGCAGCCAGTTACTCAGCGGTTAGCACAGTCACCACAGTAGAAAAGGTAACAGTACTCTCGTACTTCTGCAGGTTTTACCAACACACAGGAACTTTAAAAGTCATGCGCTTGTTGCATTTGGTGCAACCTGTTTTTTCTTCACAGTTTCCAACCACAATGCAAATTAAATCTCACCATGAACTTACATACTTTTTTTTTTTTTCGCTGTGGTTTGATGGCTAAGTAGTGATGTTTGAGTGGATGCACAAAGCACAAACATGTTTACTAAAACATGAAATACTGAAAGAGCTTCTTTCTACTGCACAGAATTCCAAGAACTAGACTTTATTAACCCCTTTTTATGCTTTGTTAACCATAACTTAACCATATTTCACTTGGAAGAAGATATCTTCTCCCAACATACTCTCAGTTAAATTTCTCCATGTTGTATTTTGTGAAAACAAGCTCTTCCACATGTGAGGGGAGCAATCTGGAGTGATGTGGGGACACAATTTCTCCTGCTGTGCTAAAGATCCCCTCAGAGGAGACACTTGTTGGGGGGCAGGTGAGATATTTCATTGCCATATGAGCCAGGGCTGGCTGTAGCTGCATCATTTTTGACCAGAAAGTCGATGCAGGATCTGAGGTCAGTGATTCAGTGCTGTCCTCAGCAAAGCAGCTCTCAACTATCTTATCTTAAGCACCATATGAGGCAGATTTGGCTTTTGGTTTAGCAAGATTGTGCATTGCCCCCCAAAAGAGGCTTTTTTGCCCACTGGTCTCACTCTCAACTGAGGATGAGCTGGCAGCTTCAGGTACCCCAGAAACATCATCCACTTGGAGTTCTGCATCCACCTCTGCAGCCACATCTGCCTTGAGCCTCTCAAATTCTGATGTACTAAGTAGTGACATGGGCAAGCTCTTAAATTGGGGATCCAGTAGGCTGGCTCTAAAGTAATGACCCGAGGAGTCATCAAAGACAACCTGGAAGCGCTGAGCCAACTGAGACTGCAATGTGGTCACCAAGTGCCTCTGGAAGAGCCTGTACATCCACATCCAACTTTAAGTTTGTTAATGCAGTCTTGAGAGCCTGCACACAAGGGATAACAGAAGACAGAGAAGCCACATCCTCACACAGGGTGTGTGTGGCCTCCTCAAATGGTTGTCAATGGTTTTCACAGTGGCCTGTGTTGTGGAAGTTTTCCATTAAATAAAGCCTGCAGACAAGTGGTGAGCGGTAGCTAACATTCTTTAATCAAAACAAAGAACAGAAAACCAAGCTTGGTGGAGAGGATGCATGATTGCGGGGCAGACGGTCAGCAGAGTCTCTCTCTGAGCCTAGCATGGCTCTCAGTTAAATACCTTCTCCAGGAACAAAAGGGACAAATGACTCTTCCTGTGGAGTTGTCTGCTTCCCCCCAACTTCCTTACCAGACCCCCACCGTCTGTTTAAGATAAGATAAGATAAGATAACCTTTATTAGTCCCACACGTGGGAAATTTGTTTTGTCACAGCAGGAAGTGGACAGTGCAAAGGTTATGAAGCAAAAATTAGAATACAATAAGAATAAATACAGTACACAACTGTACAGAATAGAATAAAATAAAATACTATATACAGTAGAATAAAATAGAATAAAATATACAATAGGATAAAAATAGAATACAAATGCTATATACAACTGAGTAAAAATACAACAATGCCAGAAAAGATTATTGCACTTAGTGTTATTGCACATGTGTGGATTTGTGTGTTTGATCAGTTAAGTCTTAACTGCATGAGTGTGAGACATGCTAAAATCCAGTGGCACTAAGGCATTATACAATAAAATAATGTGAATAATACATAAATAAAAGAAATTCTTATACAATTGCACTAGTTCCCATTGATGGTGTGACATTACCATCAATGATGGTGTGGTCATCTCTGCTTGTCATCATGCTGCTGGAGCATGTGGAAGGAATAATTCCACCTGGTTGACACATCATGCACCAAAGTGTTCTTGGAAAGGCCAAGCTCTTCCTGGATTTTGTGAAGTTTGTTCACAGCTTTGTTTGATCTGTGTACAAACCCAGTGATCTTGGGAGCAATCAATATCACATTGGTCACTCCCCAGCACTCTTTTAGACCAGCTGTTACCACTATTTGTAAGGTGTGAGACATACACATAATGTGCACCACAGTCATTGGTGTAACCATGTTAGTGGCATTATCTGTGACAAAATACTCAACAGAAAATTTCGCTCCAACACTATCTTGCCATTGTTTCACAGCGGCCTGGAGGTGAGGTAGAATGTTGGCTGCTGTGTGATCTTCATTAAGAACCTCCATCTTGAGAAGTGCTGTCACACGTTTATCTTCATCTGTTCCCTGGGGACTCTGTTTGCATTCTATCCAGTGGCCATTGAGAGAAAGATATGCATTTGTGGAAAATTTGCTCATCCAGATGTCAGACGTGCAGTGCACAAATTTCCCTTCAATTTTTGAGACAGCTTCTTTTACTTTTGTTTTCGCTTCTTGGTAAAGTTGTGGTATAACTGTGCGAGAGAAATGTCAATGAGATGGTAGTTCGTATCGAGGTGCAACCACATTGAGAAGTTTGTAAAAAACCTTTATCCTCCACTACTGAGTAGGGCATCACATCAAGGCAAATCATTTCTCCCACTGTGTTTGTTATTTGCTTTGCAGTGAGGTGGATGGCTGGATAAGCCTTTTTGCATCAAATGCAGCTAATATAGGTGATGGAAACTGACTTGCAGGGGCAGAACATGGCTGTGATGATGAATTGGTGCTGGTGGGGAGATTGGTGCTTGTGGGGGGGTTGGAAGACAGTACCAGAAGAGGATGCTTTAAGTGCATGTGATTATGCATAGCAGATGTTGACAGATGTTTGATATCTGCCTCTGCTGATTTGAATTTTGTACAAATTACATATCACTTTGGTTTTATCTGCAGGACTGACTGTAAAATGCTTCCACACAGAACTTGAGCAAGTTTTTTAGGGCCGGTGGAGGACCAAGAGATGGCTCAGCAGAAGCCACACTCTTTTCTATTTGGTTGAATAGGTTAAATAGCCTATAACCTACATCTTGCTGTCTGCAAAAGACAGAGTAACTTAAACGTACCATATATCGCCCACAAGTGCATACAAATCGACACAACTACACAAGCATTGTTTTAATCTTTTTAACTGATTGTTAACGTTACTCTGTCAGCAGCCTATTGTCTAAAGCTAACACAGCTACATAAACAGAGCGAACATGAGAACACCCGACTGCAGACGTCAATAATGCAGCGCAATGGAATAATCTCCCGATCAAACTCCGCTGTAAACTCCCCCCGGAACTCAGTTAAGGTACAAAAATCAATTCAACAAAAATAGTGATGCAGTTAATTCTTTTTTCGCTCAGCCGAGCTTTCTCTGTTGCTGTGTGCAGCAGCCTGTATCGGTTACGTCTTTACACGTCCCTCACTCGCTCACTCATCCGGGCATGCACTGCGGTCTCATGAGGAAACGCAGCTTTTGATATAAAGGTTTTCTTGTTCGCGAATATAAATATTTTTAAAATATTTGTTCGAATTAAGTATTCGTAAAAAAAAAAAAAAAAAAAAAAAAAAAAGCAAAAAAACACGTTATTTGCGCCTTTCCGAATACCGTATTCAGGTTCGGCTCCATACCTCCTATTTGTCACTTTTTTAATTTTTAAATTCATTTGAAGTTCCAGTGTGAAAGATTAACAAACATATTTCACACCCAAATCAAATATCCACCCACTGCAGAAGTTTCTGTCAAAGTCTCTGCTGCTGATCTTCAATGACACAACTTTTTATTACATTACATCGCTGCTGTGAGAAATTGTTTTGGCTGAAGTGTTTCTTTGTTGCTGAAAATGGCGTGTAGAGAACCAAAACAAAGCTGTGAGAAGATAAACAGAAATGCTTAAAAGAAAAGTTTTAATATGCTAGAAAGTGAGGCGAATATAAGATGAGTGGAGGAAACAGTAAATTTGAAAGTGCAAAGGATTAGTAACGACAAAGTGAGGACAAATATGAAGTGGATGAAGAGTGGAATGGCAGTGGGTCTAGTTAACATACCTGTGAAGGTACGCAGATGTACAGAAGAGAAAGCAGTGGACTTTATACCACATTGTTTAAAACAATCTCAGAGAGTGAGAGGAGCTGACGCTGAAGCTAGATTAAGAAGAGAGGGGACAATCAGGAAACAATAGTATAGTTTAATGCTCAGAAAAAGGACAGCATATGCAATGTTTGCTTTAAGAATGTTGATTGAGAAATACAGAGAAGGACTGGTAGAGTTGCATGATGTTGTTTTGGATCTAAATCACTGAAAGAAAATATTTAATTTTGCTATTCCCCTGTATAGAGGATCAGGAGTGCCAAAATAAATAAATTAATTATGTAATTAAATAATTAATTAAATTAAATAAATGTTTCATCAATTAATCAAATTGGCATTAATTAAATACATAAGTATAAAAATAATTAAATGTCGATTAATTTTACTTAAAACATGGTTTCTCATGACATTGAAATACATGCTAAAGGGGAAGGACACTCTCACCCAATCACAGTTTGTAGCTCTCGACCACATGCTTACAAATCCTGTTAAATCACTGTTACCTGTGTGAGACTGTCTTCATCTGAGCTGTTGTAAGGAGCAACATTTGGAAACACTTTGAACTTGAACTGACGCTGTGTCTGTGGGGCACTGACGCTGTTGGGATCATTTGTTTGGAGCGCCACTTGGTGGTGAAACAGATAAAATAGCAGTGACATGGAGAAGAAGGAAAAACAGCGTTGTTGAGGCTTGACTTTGCAAGACAAAATACTTAGTAGGATAGGTCTGATCAATAAATACAGTAATGACATAATTAATTACCTAACAAACACAGCTGCCAGTTAACACACTGTACAGTATGTCAAGTTTTCAAATTAATGATTTGTTCGTAGTTTTCAGGGGACAATGTAAAATACTGTGGTTTAGGGCAGCGGTCCCCTACCTTTTCTGCACCATGGACCGGTTTACGTCCAACAATATTTTCACAGACCAGCCTTTAAGGTGTCGCAGATAAATACAACAAAATAAAACCAGCACCGGTACCAAAAAAAAGAAAATTTATTCATAACACAAGGGAAAAGACCCAGGAAAACTGAGTTACTGATAAAAACGATAAAAAATAATGATAAAAACCGATACAAACAATGAAAACCATAAATTACCATGGCCGGGGTGTTGGGGACCACTGGTTTAGGGGATGTAATGTACCTCTTATCATAAATGGCCAAATCTAATCTCATAATAACATTTTTTAACTTAAGAAATTAATGTAATGAAGGTTCATTGTGTCATAATATTTATACAGACCAAATGCTGACATCCCCTGGCCATCAGTTACTATTAAATTTAAGTGGAGGGAAGAACTTAACACAAAATTTTGATGATAAGAAGTTTCACTGCTGACATTTTGTTTAGTAATGCTAATAACAGGCAAACTGAACATTTTATATACAATGCAGTGTGCCAGTTCTGCTTTATCACACTACAGCATTTATCATCATATTGGAAATAAGGGTATTTTTGATGTAAGCGGAGTCACGATTTGTAAAATCTGTTGAAACACCATTACTGATAGTCTACTTCAAAAGTGGCTGGTACTTGTGTATGTGACCTGTACAATAATTAAAAATAATTCTCTGTATGAATAAGAACTTAGTAAGAAGTCAGAAATAAGAACTCAGTATTAAATTAGTTCTACCTGAAATGCAATACTGCATAGAATTAGATTAAAGGATTGTTTTCTGAGCTACAGTTACTAGACCGGGCAGCATGGTGTCACAGTGGTTAACACTGTTGCCTCACAGCTAAGTTCAGTTCCACCACCTTGCCGGGACATTTCTGCTTTGATTTTGCATGCTCTCCCCGTGTTTGCGTGGGTTCTCTCTGGGAAAGCCAGCTTTAAACTCACCTAAAAAATTTCAAGAGAAAATCTGCCATCCAGCATCTTTTCAAGACTGGGCTCGATGCCTGGTGACAAGCTGGTGGAGTTGAGGGCCAGCTGCTCCACCTCTACAAAGTAGTTAAAGCAAATTCTGATGTACACAATTTTATCAACTGGCATCACTGGGTATTCTTATTGTGAACAAAACTGGACCATGCACAATGCAGTCAGACAAATACCGTTCCCCTGGCAACCACCAAACCCAGACTCGTCCATCTGCTTGCCAGGTGGAGAAGCGTGATTTGTCACTCCAGAGAAAACGTCTCCAGTGTTCTAGAGTCCAGTGGCGACATGCTTTACACCACTTCATTTGATTCTTTGCATTGTATTTAGTGATGTAAGGTGCAGATGCAGCTGCCCAGCTGAAACTGAGACTGCAGAAAGCTGCCAACCTCTCCGCTCTATGCACCTCAGCATCTGCTAACCCCGCCCTGTGATTTTATTTGGTTTACCACTTTGTGGCTGAGTTACTGTCATTCCCAGTCACTTCCACTTTGTTATGATTCCACTAACAGCTGACTGTGGAATATTTAGTAGCAAGGAAATTTCACGACTGGACATGTTGCAGAGGTGTCATCCTATCACAGTACCATGCTGGAATTCAATTCACTCCATTTTTTCAAAAATGTTTTTGAAGCCTAGCTGTTTGATTTTATACACCTCTGACAATCAAGGTGATTGGAACACCTGAATTCAACAATTTGAATGGTTGCCTGAATACTTTTGCCAATATATGTGCAGGTATAAATTTCCTTTTTTTAAAAAAATCAGACTAATTCTAAAAAGGGGTGCTATTACACCTCTATAACCTGCTCATCTAGTAATGATTTTCAAGCTGGGCAATGAAAACAAAAGCTGTTAAAAGCTAATCTTTTTGATTTCAGGTAATTTTTTGTCACTCTTGCTAAAGGAAGCAATAAAGGAAGCACCGAAGCACCTTTGCTTAGTAATTGGATAATTGGAACAGCTTTTATTACTACCACCATGGTTCCTAACTGAGAGACTAAGCAAAATGAACTATTGGAACACACCTTTAGTGTTTAAATTAAACAGTGGGTCTGAAGCTGTGGTTTTCTTGTACTGAATATGAGGCTTAATAACAAGTCACAGCAGCAAGCAACTTAATCTCTGTTAAAATGATAATAGTATGGTTCTCTGTGAGCATAAGCAGATGCATTTGCAAACAAAGCACTAATTATAATAATGAAAATCACGAGTACAATGACAAACAGGACTGTGGCGGCAATGTTAAGCCCACGGGCAATGAACCCATGACGTCGTGCACCCTCCAGATCTCCGGCCACCTTACGGTCTCTGGCCTAGAAGGACAGAAACATATAGTTTGTAATGGTGTAATTATAATGTAATTATCTTTATCCCAGTGTAAACAGAAACTGCAAATGTTAAGCATAGCCCAAGTTTTATTATCTGGAAAAGCTAAGCTTCCTGTTTTTAGTAAATGCAAACAATTATAATAATAATCCCAGGTGCTCTTTCACTTGTGTTTTTTTTTTTTTTTTTTTGGTGCCCATATAGTTTCCTTGTTACTATCAGTGTAGGAAATGATGTAAACTGTATAACAAATGTAAGATACTTCTTTCAATGTTTTTAAAAAATTTGTCATTTTTTGCACTTCAGCTTTGGTTGTGTTCGATGCCATGATCATGTAGCTTGATTTATATGGTAAGATATGGTAGGCAGGTAGGTAAAATGTATATATTCACACACACACACACACACACACACACACACACACACACACACACACACACACACACACACACACACACCTTGATAGAATAAATGAGAGCTGCAAGTCCAAGACAACAGGGGTTTAAGTAGGCAAAGCAGAGGAGGGACCAGATAAAATGGTCCTTTGGAGGCTCAGTGATGACGTTCACACTGGTGTGCTGAACCAATACAGATCCTCCAGGCTGTCCAGAGGGCCCATCATAGGTCCTCACCTGCATTGGAACGTAAGCTGGAGGTTTCATTGCTGTCACTGGTCTGAGCTCAGCTGCAGTTTGGAGAGAGGAAAGATGTTGAAAAGAGTTACTGACACTGATTATTTCATTTTTGAAGTCTTTGGGCAGTGAGAGAGTTAAAGCAGTTGGCTCTACTAGAAACTGAACAGTAACAGCTGTGTCTTTGGGGTCCAGGCTTTTCCAAAAGGTTGCTGTGTCCTCGCAACTGAATTTTTCTAAATCTTTGAATTCTGAAATCTGAATTCACTGAATAAATTAATAAATATAAATAAATCATGTAAATGATATGAATATGAAACATGTTTTGGGACAGAACACACTATTTTCTGAGGATTTTGTACTCACAGTTGGTGACACAAACTAAGTTAGCATGAAGTGACATCAAAAATTTGCTTAAGCACAGTGATAAAATCTCTCTTCTGCTTTTTACATGAAGCCATTTAACATGTCTGACATGCTGGATGAAATATGTGGAGTGTCAGTGGGCTTGAGCACATAAACATCACCTACCGCCCCTCCCCCAATTCTGAACCCTATATCTAACATCTTGATTCCTTTTCTGTAAGTGAGCACAGAACAAATGCAGATGTCTTCTTCTGAAAACT
This sequence comes from Pelmatolapia mariae, assembly GCF_036321145.2. Classification (NCBI taxonomy): domain Eukaryota; kingdom Metazoa; phylum Chordata; class Actinopteri; order Cichliformes; family Cichlidae; genus Pelmatolapia; species Pelmatolapia mariae. The sequence goes on along the minus strand of NC_086233.1, from coordinate 44,743,852 downwards.
GTACTACCCTTACCAATACTGCACCACCACCACAAAATTCCATTTCAATTACAACCAACGAGAAACATAAAGATTCTTATGTCACAACTTCAATATATGGCAGAGAAACTTCAAGAAAAAGTCTCGCACAAGATTCCTCCATTTTGCAACAGCCTCATCATAAAAACAGACAGCATTGCCACACACACACAGCTACACAGACACAAAAGGAAATGGAAATTAAAAAGTTTTCCTACTTTGAAGTTCATCGTCTCTCTCCTCAGACTCTACTAAAACAACCCTATCTTCGGTTCCAATATCACGAAACATGTCGGTCATTGGACTCAGCCGTCTGTAATTATGTGAAGTTAACAGCCAAGTGCTCAGCATACAGGAGTTGAAAGCAGACGTTGGTTTAGTTTCACATTTGTGCTGTGCTGGGTTCAGGTATTTGGGTGATTCACATGATCAAACGGGTAAAGGAAGGAAGTTCAACACAGCCTTTGTTGTTACAGCGACAGTCAGAGATACAGTAGGTAAAACAAATATTGAACACTTTTCTAAGTAAATATATTTTGAAAGGTGGTATTGACATGAAATTCTCACCAGATGTCAGTACCAATCTATCCAGTAGATGTCCATAAATTATGTGTTCTAATGAGAAACAGTATAGGGAAAGAATTTTGAACACATGAGGAAATGGAGATGCAAAAAAGGCAAGCAAAGTCATGACACTGGAGGTCAGGACACAGAGGAGTGAAAAGAATTACCAGAAGAGTTATCCAGTCGCCAAGAAAGTAGTGCACCTGTGGAGCACTACAGAAAGATCTGGAATCAGCATGGAAAATTGTTTCAAAGACAATAAGTAATGAAGTCAACCACTGTGACCTTTATGCACCATGCAAAATTCCATTGCTGAAGAAAAAGCATGTTGAAGAACGTTTAAACTTTGATCAACATTTAGACAAGCCTGTGAAATACTCTGAGAATATAGTATGGTCAGATCAGACCAGATGAGATGCTACAATACACACCATGTTTGGAGGTCAAAAGGCACTGCATATCACTCCAAAAACACCAGACCAAGTGGAATCTGGAGGTAAGAATATGATGGTGTATGGATGTTTTTCAGCAAGCGGGACTGACACGCTTCGCATAATTGAAGGAAGGATGAAACTGAAAATATACAAAGACTATCTTGATAAAAATCTGCTCACTTTCAGCTTTTTTTAGAGAAAGAAAATAAAGCCAGACCCAGCCAATCACCTGACCTGAATCCAGCTGAAAGTCTGTGGAAAGAGCTAAAGCTCACAGTTCATGGAAGGGGCACAGGAGAACATTCAGGATTTGAAGACCTTTCTGTGAGCTGTCTGTTCTGTCTCCATACAGGAGACATCTTAAAGCTGTCATCACCAACAAAGGCTCTTGTATGAAGTATTAAATAACTTTCAGTAAATGTGAAACTTTCTTTGAAACTACAAAGAAAAGGTTAATGTTGTCACTGTATTTGTAGGCTCCAAATGGCATCATCCTCTGACCAACACTGACTGCATTTTAGAATAGAATACCTTGATTGTCACTATACAGATATACAATAAGATACAGAGCATCTCCAACTCAGTGCAAACGTGGGAGAAGAAAGGGGGGTGAGGTGCACAGTTTCTGCAGCACTATATACATATGAACAGTATTTAGAAAAACAGAAAAATATATATATATAATGTATAAATAAACAAATCCAGAAAAAAGGAAATAAATACATAAATAAATAGTTATGTATTATGTATTTACAGTTATAATAAATGTCCATCAGGGAGGAGAGAGGGCAGCCGATGATCTTCTGTGCTATCTTGACTACTCAACTGAAGCCTCACTCTATCCGCCTATCCGGCATCACCGGCCGTCTGCTGCGCTGCTGTGCTGACCAGCTAGCTGACCAGCTAGCAGGTGTGTTCACTTCCATCTTCAACGAGTCCCTGGCGAAGTCTGTGGTCCCCACATGCTTCAAAAGATCCACCATCATCCCTGTGCCCAAGAACAGCAAACCCTCATCCCTGAACGATTACCAGCCAGTTGCACTGACCTCGGTAGTAATGAAGGTGTTTGAGAGGTTGCTGAAGAACATCATCTCCTCCTCCATCCCAGACACCACAGATCCGCTCCAGTTCGCCTACCGACCCAACAGATCCACTGAGGACACCATCGCCCACGTCCTGCACACCACCCTCAGCCACGTGGACAAGAAACAGGGTAACTATGTGAGAATGCTGTTTGTTGATTACAGTTCAGCGTTTAACACAATAGTGCCCAGCAGACTGTTCACAAAGCTGAGGGATCTGGGACTCAACAGCCGTCTGTGTGAATGGGTGTTGGACTTCCTCACTGGCAGAACTCAGGTGGTGAGGGTGGGTAGATGCATCTCTAACAGCATCACCATCAACACAGGAGCACCACAGGGATGTGTCCTCTCGCCACTGCTCTACTCCCTCTACACTTCAGACTGTGTGGCCACCTACGGCTCCAACACCATTGTGAAGTTTGCTGATGACACAGTAGTGTTGGGTGCCATCTCCAACAACGATGAGGCGGCCTACATGGACGAAGTGAAGAATCTGGCATCATGGTGCCAGGACAACCACCTCCAGCTGAACGTCGGCAAGACCAAGGAGCTGGTAGTGGACTTCAGAAGGAGTCAGCACAGAGACTACAAGCCCATTATCATCAATGGAGCTCCAGTGGAGAGGGTGCAGTCCTTCAAGTATCTTGGTGTCCACATCTCATCAGACCTGACATGGTCTGCCCACATTCAGGTCCAGACCAAAAAGGCTAGGCAGCGCCTGTACCACCTAAGACAACTGAGGAAGTTCAGGGTCTCTCCAAAGATCCTCAGGATTTTCTATACAGGCGCTGTGGAGAGCATCCTCACACAGAACATCACATCGTGGTTTGGGAACAGCTGTGTTAGGGACCAAAAAGCTCTCCAGAGAGTGATCCGTACAGCAGAACGCTGCTGCAGGATTGCTCTCCCCCCGCTTCAGGACACCTACACCAGGAGATGCCAGACTAGAGCAGCGCAGATACTGAAGGACCCGTCCCATCCTGGCAACAAACTGTTCCAACTCCTACAAGCCGGTAGAAGGTTCCACATCATCCGGGCAAGGACAGAGAGACTCAAGAGGAGCTTCTATCCCCAAGCCATCCGGGCCCTGAACCAACCCCCCCCCCCCCCCCCCCCCCCCCCCCCCCCCCCACACACACACACACACACACGCCCTCTCACATCATCTATAATTGACTGAGACAGGACTCTCTTCCAGACACTCTAAACCCACCGGCACAATGTACATTTCAAATTCCTTTAATTTTAAATATGTTTATATTGTCTATTCTGTAAAATAGTCAGATTGTCTATTCTTATTTAATTCACTTAATGTACAGAATTCACCTGCTTGCTGCTACTACTGCACATTCACCTAATGCATATACTATATATATATATAATGTTCTTCCTCTACCCCCCCCCCCCCCCCCCCCCCCCCGCCCCCCCATTTTTGCACATGTCGAGGAGCGTGTCAGGCTACATTTCACTGTGTGTTATACTTGTATAACTATGCATGTGACAAATAAAGAACCTTGAACCTTGAACCTTAGTGCAGCTGCCGTACCATACTGTGATGCAGTATGTTAGCAGGCTCACGTAGTAGAAGGTCAGCAGCAGGTTGGAGTTCAGTTTGTACTTCCTGAGGTTAGGGTTAGGATTAAGGGTTAAAATACACGGCTGGAATGTTACCACCGGGAGCGTCATTCTATTGGATTCAAATTAATCCAGGGATTTCCAGGTAGTTTGCCCCCAGCTAGTGACATTGCGTGTCTGCATAGGAGAAGAGTCAGGTCTAAACAAAGGACATGGAAAATAGAGCTCTGTTACTGTAACTACAAACAAGCCACTACATTGGGAGCAGCCAGTTCTTTTCATTATTTTTACTGTAGGTATAACAAGCTTTGACTACATACTGTATGCTTTTAGTTTTTAATAACACTATAACCACCAGAGGACACTGTTTACACAAAACTACCAATAAGTAACCAGAGTGCACCGATTGTTCAAGTTCCTGATTCATTTGTTTATCACTCTACAACACAAAATACTAGTCGTGGTCCACATTATGTACTTCACAACATGAGAATGGTATGTAATATTTTCTTTTTCTTTTTCAACAACCCCCACACCTTAGAGTTAAAGTGGGGTTTGGCTGGTGGGAGCACCCTAAGATTGGACATGTAGGGAATATAATTACATAGAAATAAGTCTCATAATAATTTGTACTGTCAGCTCCAGCAGATTTAACCTGGTGTACAGGCTGTGATCAGCTAAACTGTGCTGATGCTGCTCTGTGTTCTTTGTGAACTTAGCCAGCTCAACTCAACAAGATCTAACTCAGTGTTAGCCCTGTGATTTATTATCTTTCCAGGATATACCAGGCCTTTCGCCCTGCACAAGTTCATGTGTCAGACATGATTTTTCCCTGGGAAATACAGTAACTGTACATTTTCATTTAAAGCACTGAAAAAGTTCGTTTGTTGATATTTTTGAGCTGTTGAAATGATCTGCCAACTCACCAAATATCACCTAACACGATTTTTCTTTATCGTTACATTTTCTAACTAATTTTGTAGTTTCTAACTCCGTGAGTTTATAATTAATGTAATAATATCAAATTGACATTGTAGTAGTGGATCTTTAGACCAGACTGTTCAGAGTGAGAGTTTGGCCGCTTGGTGGTGAAACAGATAAAATACAAATGAGATGAAGAAGAAGGAAAACACAGTTGTTGAGGCCTGACTTTTGCAAGACAAAACACTCATAGTAGGGTAGGTCTGATCAATAAATACAATAATGACATAATTAATTACCTAACAAACACAACTGCCACTTAATACAGTGTGTTGTTATGTTAAGTTTTCAAATTAATGATTTGTTTGTAGTTTTCAGGGGACAATGTTAAATACTGTGGTTTAAGGTAGAGATGGTACGATACCACTTTTTTCTGTCCGATACTGATATCATAAATTTGGATATCTGCCGATACTGATATGAATCCGATATAGTGTATTTTTTAATCAATAAAACGGTTTGTAATATCTTGCTGCATTTTGTATATGTTCATACTCAAGTTTTAAAAAACAAAACACTGAAGCTATTCTGTTATACCTGTATGCAAAAACTACTGCACCCAAAATATTTCATAGTTCAGCAATACTGATCAATCTAATAAACTTAAACCTACTCCATCCTCCCTATTCTGGTATTTTAAAGAGTACTTAGCAGAAATATTAAACAACCTAACTAATAGGGTTGCCAACTCCCAGCAAAAAAAATAGTGAACCACCCCCCACCCTCCGCCTCGTGATGACGCAATCAACTTTAATTTAATGTACCTGTAAAAAAGAAATGCACAGAAATGAATTATTTTTCTATAATATTTAAATAGGTTCAACATCTTTCTTCAACAGAACTGCAGACTGCACAGATGGTACCTTCCCAAAGGAAAAAATACTATAGCTTACTAGGGTATATAGTAGACTTAATAGTTACTATATACAGTAATTGACTTCTATACATTTTACATCAGATTAAAACTTTGGGTGTAAGATTCAGATAATTATTTATTAAGCTAGACATTTTAAATAAGAACAAGAAGGAAAAGTATTTCTTTGTACCTCCCTTTTCCCTGTTAATGCCCTATCTGGCCCCCTGGCAAAACTTTGCTAGACTCGCCCCTGCACAGTTACCAGCCGTCAGCTACGTAGTATCCTGGTGTAGAAAGTAATATTAAATACATTCTAACAACAGCTGTTGTTTAGCCGCTGGTTTCCTCTTTCTGATGCAGTGGGCCAAAACAAACAATAGAGACAGGAGTCGTGACAGGAAAGCTGATCATTGATCAGTTTCATGATTTAAGTAGCAACAGGAGAGGGAGGGAGAGAGAAGAAGCAGTCGCTCCATATATCGGTTGTTAAACTTAACTTGGGAATGCTTTACAAACATTCAGAGATGAACTTACACAAATGCTGGTTTGGTAGCGAGGCTCCAAATGCTCAACCAGACCGCCGAGAGGTCTCGCACGCCACAGCCGCTCTAACACGTGACACATACTCCTCCGACGTGCTAAGGTTATGAGCTGAGTTACGCCATGTTGCAAGTTTTGTGAGATGCTATTGTGATATTTAATGGATTGGATTACTTTTTTTTTCATTTTTTTTAAAAGTCACTAGGGAATCCCCAGACGCCCTAAGCCCGTCCCTACCCCACAACCACAATAGTGAAGGCAGGACCAAACTACGTTAATCCCCATTATGTGTCATTAGTATATAAGTTATTGGTAGCGACGTGAATTAGCCGTGATGCTAACGATTAGCAGCTAGAGATAATTCATTAGTTTGTACGGAAACTTCGTGGCGCTTTTGTCGATTTATACCTGTACCGGGCTGTGATCACAGCAGATATAGACTGGTGGATCACACTATCTTTTGTTTATGTTTATTTCATTGTTGTACTGTAAGAAGTATTAGTGTTTTGAGTTTAAAGACTAACCATAAGGCAGTGCGCCTATAAGAGTTGTGTGAGACTGCAAAAGTGTGTAACCTTGTGCTATGTCTACATATATATTTGCAGATACAGTAAAGGCGAACTCACAAAGCCACACTGGTTTCAACTCATTTTAATCCAAGTGTGCAACAAAATTTGGTGGCAGCGGTGGGATCAGCGGTGCTACTGAGAAGCAGGGCGAGATTCCAGAGTCATCACACACAGTATGGAGTTGGAGCAACTGCAAGACCAGCTAAGTGAGGGCTTGCTGCAGTTAAGGTCGGACCAACTACAAGAAGTGTGTTTACAAGCTAAAATCTCAATCGGGAAACAGACAAAGAAGCACACGCTGATCAGAACAATAAGTGAAGCAGTTGAAACAATTATTGAAGTGGAGGAAGAGGAAGTAGCACATACATTCCTGGACAGATTAATTAAAACTGTTAAAGAACTAAAAGGAAGAGATGACCCTGCACAGGAACGTGAAGATAGTATCAGTAGGGATGCGGTTGCATTGGCCAGTCTACAAGAACAATATGCAGCATTGCAACCAAGTTTTCAAACCTCGACAAAAAGGTTAGAGGAAGAAATGGCAAGACTGACAGACAGAATGGCCTCCCAAGAAACTAGTCAGGGTCTGGCTACTCAGTTACCTACTCTTCCATCACCGTTACCTGCTTCACCAGCAACACAGCCCCCTGAAGTGACGATACGCAGGGAATTTAGAATCAGTGGCCAAATTGGGGAACGGGGTCAGAAAGACAAACTGTCATACTCCAACCTGATTCATCAAATCGAAATGGGACTTAAAAAGAATCACAGCGAAGCTGAAATTATTGAAGCTGTGGTTAGGGCCATAAGCCCAGGCCTAAGTCTCCGCGATATGTTGGAGATTAAAACAGACCTCACCCTCATGCAGCTTCGTACCATACTGAGGGGACACTACAAGGAGGATAGCTCTACTGACCTCTATCATCGGCTGATAAATTTCACTCAAGGAAGTAATGAGTCCCCACAGAACTTTCTATTTAGGGCAATAGAGCTGAAAGAAAGACTCCTAGCATCATCAAGGGAGCCAGGGACAGACGAACAATACAGTGTCGAACTGATTCAGAAAAAGTTTCTGCGAGCCGTTGGCACAGGTCTGATCAGCGACAATGTGAAATACCAGATCAAACCCTACCTGGATGATCCAGCAGTCACTGACGATGTGCTGATTGCAAAGACAAATGAAGCGGCCAGCCTTGAGTGGGAGAGGCAACAAAAATTCAGAAAGACCACCCGAGAAATGAAAGTAAGAGAGATAAAAGCAGAGGCACAGTCGGTGCAGGAGGCAGCAGTTGGTGCAGTGGGTGGGCAAGGCCAGCTATTCTCCACCTCGACAAAAGGTAAAGCTGCTAAAGCACCAGCAACAGTGACTCACAAGGAAATTGAGCTGTTTGAAATCATCAATCAACTAAAAGGGGAAATAGCTGAAATAAAAGGAGTTATTTGTGAGTCGCACCGACCTTCTCCCTCACACCGCCCAAGTCTCAAACGTGGCTGCAGGGATTGTCAGGACAGCAATAGAGGAGAAAACTGCGACCACTGCTTCAAATGTGGACAAAGTGGACATTTGTCAAGGGGATGCCGCACCCAGAGAAAACTTCCAGACAGGGCAGAGCAGATTGGTATGTCAGCTAGCACGGTGAACCCACTCCCATCACCCTCTTTTCAGCCACTAAACCAAGGTGAGCAACAACAAGATGTTCACAAACTCTTGACAGACAGTATAAAACATTTGGAGACAAAATTAGCAGCCGCCACACAAGATAAGAGGAATGAAGCGGTTTCCGTCAACCTCCTCTCCCCAAGGCGAAGAGCCCAGCTCCTCAATCTTATTGGGAGGAAGCACATGATCACCTGCCTGCTTGAGGGAGTAAAAACCACAGCGTTTTGGGACACAGGATCACAGGTTTGTCTTATAAATGAAAAATGGAGACAACAGAACATTCCACACATCAAAGTTAGGAGTTTAACTGAAATCATTGGGCCTGGTATATTAGATGGGAGGGCAGTAAATCAGACACCAATCCCATTTTCCGGGTGGGTTGAAATCAAATTCAGGTTGCCCACAGAAGAGGCTGCGCAGTTAGAGCTTCTCGTGCCAGTATTAGTAGCTCAGGAAGATGGGGTGGCGGAGGAGCCAATAATTGGCTTCAACGTGATTGAACACATGCTAGAGGGGGGAATAGAGCCACCTCGTGCTGTAACAGAAGCTGTTAGCACAGCATTCTCCATTGACTGTAAGAAAGCTGAGGTCTTTATAAAGGTGATGAAGAGTGGAGACGATGGGCTAGGTGAGGGCAGAGTGAAGACTGGGAGAGAATTGATGAGCATCCCACCTGGTCAGACAAGAGTTGTCAAGTGTAGTGTGAGAGCAGGTCCACTCCCAGCAGGTCAGGATGTCCTGTTTGAGCCTAGTCCCTACCCACAGATGCCAGAAGGGTTGGAGGTGCAAGAGAGCGTTGTCCATTTGCAGCAGGGCAGCTGGTCCCGTATTAGCCTCCCAGTCACTAATACCAAAGCTTATGAGATCATACTGCCTCCGAGAACTGTTTTGGGACAAACTCAGAGGGTCCGAACTATTTACCCAGCTAACACAGTGGCAGTGGAAATAGAACAGTTGGAAACAGCAAGACCTACTGTAGAAGCAACAGCTGCACCTCCAGCTAGCCAAATGGGGGAACAGGAAAACAGAACAACAAGCAACAGTGAAGGTGTATGGGACCCCCCAGTTCCCCTTGACCACCTCTCTCTGGCACAGCAGCTGAAGATCAAACAGCTATTAAGGGAGGAGAGTAATATCTTTGCTTGTGATGAACAGGATGTTGGCAATATCCCCTCACTGCAGCTTAAGATCCGCCTCAGTGACCCCACACCTGTTCGCCGAACATATACATCAGTGCCTAAGCCACTTCATAAAGAAGTAAAAGAATATCTGGAAGACTTGCTGAATAGAGGGTGGATAAAGAAATCAAAATCCTCCTACTCCAGCCCTATCGTATGTGTGCGAAAAAAAGATGGCAGCCTCCGCTTGTGCTGTGACTATAGGGAGCTAAATATGAAGTCAATCCCTGATCGCCATCCCATACCATGCATACAAGATATGCTCAACACATTGAAAGGAAGCTCCTGGTTCTCGGTCTTAGACCAAGGGAAGGCTTATCACCAGGGCTTCCTGGAGGAGTCAAGTCGCCCTCTCACTGCATTCATCACACCATGGGGATTGTATGAATGGGTAAGAATCCCTTTTGGACTGTCGTCTGCGCCGGCAGAGTTTCAGAGGTCGATGGAAGAATGCCTTGCAGGGCTGCGGGACGACATATGTCTGCCTTACTTGGATGACAACCTTGTTCATTCAAAAACATTTGAGGACCACTTAAATGATCTAAAGCAGGTCCTGCAGCGTTATCAGAGCCATGGAGTGAAATTAACACCCAGGAAATGTGAACTGTTCAAAAATCAGGTGAGATTCCTGGGGAGGTTGGTAACTCAAGATGGTCACACCATGGACCCCGCCGACATTGCTCCTGTCCAAGCCTTAAAACAAAGGAACCCCACCACCATTGGGGAAGTGAGGAAGTTGTTGGGATTCATCTCATACTATCGGAACTATATTCCTAACTTTTCACGCATTGCAAAGCCACTCTATGACCTTCTCTCCTCAGAAAAGCCAGGGGAAAGGAGAGACAGGAAGTCAAAACACAACAAAAAGACAAAGAATCAAGGGGGTCAGCTACCGTCCTCTCACCCAGTGGCATGGTCAGCTGAGCATCATCAGGTGGTCTGTCAGCTAGTGAATTTCCTCATTCAGCCCCCAGTTTTAGGTTATCCCGACTTCGAGCAACCCTTCATCTTACATTGTGATGCATCGCAGGAGGGACTTGGAGCTGTGCTTTACCAAAGACAAAATGGGAAGCTAGTGGTTATCGCATATGGGTCTAGGACCCTTACTGCCCCAGAGAAGAACTACCACCTCCATTCAGGGAAGTTGGAATTTCTTGCCCTGAAGTGGGCCATATGTGAGAGGTTTAGAGATTATCTCTACTATTCACCACCCTTCATTGTCTATACTGACAACAACCCCCTCACATATGTGCTGACAACGGCAAAACTGAATGCGACCACACACAGATGGGTAGCTGAACTCGCTGACTTCCAGTTCTCCATCAATTATCGACCTGGCAAAGCTAACAGAGATGCGGATGGTCTCTCACAAATGCCCTTGGATATGGAACATTACATACAAACTTGTACAGAAGCAGTGACACCTGAGGTCCTAAACAGCGTGACTCAGGCTCTGGCTGTTCAGCTGCAGGGAAGTGAACCCTGGCTCTGCCCGTTAAACATCTCAACTGTGGTAGCAGAGCAAAGTGAGGAGGTAGGGATGTCAGGTATGGAAATCCCTAAGACAAACCTAAGAGATGCACAAAAAGAGGATCCTGTAATCGGAGAAGTCCTGAAGTATGTCATCTCTAATCAGTGGCCAAAAGGCAGAAAACAGGCATGCAACAAGGAGATCACTGCCCTGGCAAGGGAAAAACAGAAACTGCACCTTAATGAAGATGGTTTACTGTACAGGAAAACACCCAGCCGAACACAGCTACTCCTGCCTAAGAAGTTCCATTCGCTCGTTTATAAAGAACTACATGAAGACATGGGTCACTTGGGGGTGGAGAGAGTTTTGGCCCTCATTCGGGATCGCTTTTACTGGCCTCACATGCAGAAGGACGTGGAGCACTACATAACGCAGGTCTGTAGTTGTCTAAAAAACAAGCGTCCCAACAAGCCAACCAGAGCTCCACTGATCAATATCACTACAACGTACCCGTTTGAGCTGGTCTCCATTGATTTTTTTGCATTTGGAGAAATGTAAGGGAGGGTATGAGTATATCCTCGTGGCCATGGACCACTTTACACGATTTGCTCAGGCTTATCCCTGCAGAGATAAAAGTGCCAAAACAGCGGCAGAGAAAATATTTGGAGACTTCGTCTTGAAGTTTGGTTTTCCCACACGGCTCCATCATGACCAGGGAAGAGAGTTCGAAAACAAACTCTTCGCCAAGCTGGAAGAATACAGTGGAGTCAAGGGATCCAGAACCACACCATACCACCCCCAGGGAAATGGCCAGGTAGAAAGGTTCAATAGGACACTGCTGGCCATGCTTCGGAACCTCCCAGAGGGAGCAAAAGCAGATTGGAAGGCATCCCTGGCAAAGGTGGTCCATGCGTATAACTGTACGCGCAGCGATGCTACTGGATATGCACCTTATTTCCTCTTGTTTGGGAGAAACCCCAGACTCCCCATTGATATGATTTTTGGTCTCACAGCTAATGACCAAAGCCCTTCTCATCAAGACTATGCCGAGAAGTGGAAGATTCGCATGAAGGATGCTTACAAACTGGCCTCAGCGACAGCCTTTAAGGAGAGTCGGCGAGGGAAAGTGCTCTATGACAGAAAAACACACGGTGCAGAGCTGTATCCGGGGTGCAGAGTACTGGTCCGGAATTTTGGTGAAAAGGGAGGACCAGGGAAACTGAGATCCTTCTGGGAGGACCAGGTGTTTCAGGTGACACAAAGGAAACATAAGGAGAGCCCAGTGTATGAGATTAAGCCAGAAAATGGCAAGGGACGTGTCAGAGTTGTCCACAGGAACCTCCTGCTACCGTGTGACTTCTTGCCAGTTGAAAAAGTCAACTCACATGCAGAGCTGAGAAAGCAAAAACAGAAAAACAACAACAAGGACAGACATGAGCGGCATGAGCACGAGCACAGTTCGGAGGATGAAGATGAATGGAGAGCAATCAGAGGACTGTCGACAGAACAAGGGGCACGTGGTAGACAGCCCTGGTGGACAGAAGCATCAGAGTACAATGCAGAGAGTGGAGCAGTCAGGAGGGAGGATCTCTGTGATGACAATGACATGGAACACCAGGAGGACTGCGAAGAAGAGAATCTGGGCTTGGACAATATAGAACACCAAAACAACCAGTATGATGAGGATACAGAGGCACAAGAGAACAATAAAGACACAGAGCAGACGCTCTGATATTGGTAGAATGTCGGGACGCCATTAACTTTTTGAGGGGAGAGTGTAAGGACAAGAAAGACACTGTGGACAAAACAGGACACCCCCCATAATCTTTAGTTACAATATTATATTCAGTTAAATGTTCTGATTGTTCAAATATGTATTTTCTTTGATTGTTATAAAATAATGTGTGCCCCAGTCTCCAAAAATGACATAGTTCAGGAAGGGTAGTTATTCCTCCGTTACACCACAAGAGGGAGTATCCCCTAAAATGAGCAGCTCTAGCGGGAGTAAATAAGCCCAGCCACTAACCATAAGGCAGTGCGCCTATAAGAGTTGTGTGAGACTGCAAAAGTGTGTAACCTTGTGCTATGTCTACATATATATTTGCAGGTAAGCAGATACAAGATGGTAAATAACTTAAAATGTATCTACAGATGAGTCCACTGGGTTGCAGAGAATGTGGGAAAGTTGGCCGTTAATCCCCATTATGTGTCATTAGTATATAAGTTATTGGTAGCGACGTGAATTAGCCGTGATGCTAACGATTAGCAGCTAGAGATAATTCATTAGTTTGTACGGAAACTTCGTGGCGCTTTTGTCGATTTATACCTGTACCGGGCTGTGATCACAGCAGATATAGACTGGTGGATCACACTATCTTTTGTTTATGTTTATTTCATTGTTGTACTGTAAGAAGTATTAGTGTTTTGAGTTTAAAGACTAACCATAAGGCAGTGCGCCTATAAGAGTTGTGTGAGACTGCAAAAGTGTGTAACCTTGTGCTATGTCTACATATATATTTGCAGATACAGTAAAGGCGAACTCACAAAGCCACACTGGTTTCAACTCATTTTAATCCAAGTGTGCAACAGCTGTATCAAGACTAATGTGATCTATTAGGTTGTTTTTATATTGGTTAGAATTAAGATTATTTTTATTTTTCCAGTTAATAAGTACCGTTTTCTTGGCAATGCATAGGGCCGTAAAAACAATGTAGGCTGTGTTCTTTCTGTAGTGACCTTATCCAAGTTGCTCAGCAAGCACACTAAAGAGGAGGCTGGAATGTTACATTTCAGACATTTTGATAAGTCTTCACATATCCCGAGCCAAAACTTCTGAACTGGTGGACAGAACCAAAGAGCAGGGATGTAATTGTGCGGTGTATTGCCTTGACAGTGTGAGCAGTTGTTGGAAGATGTAAAACTCATCTTGAACATACGATGACCAGTATGGTACACTCTAGGTAGCATTTTGTATTGTATTAATTGCAAACTGGGATTTCTGATCCATTGAAAGGTCCGCCACCTTACTGGATCCAGCTTCCCTTTACATTGAGAGCATGGTGACCGTGACTCCTCAATTTCCTTTGCTTCAACAGCCGGTAGAACAAAGGTACCTTTTCCATCAGGGGTGATCAGCCTGTCCACGGAACCGTTGTTCAGGGAGCCTAGCATGGCTCTCAGGCTACGTCTATACTAGCCCGGAAAAATTTTAAAACAGCGTTTTTGTCTGAAAACGCTCCGCGACCACACTGCCGTTTTCAGTCATTTTCACAGAATTGTGCGTCCACATTGAAACGGCCGAAAACGCCTACATTCCAGTACTGTGCATGCATGAAACGCAAGATGATTCGACCTACCTCATTTCTGTCTGCCGTCTATTTACTTTCCGGCTCTTTGAAACGTCGCAGCAAAATGTTGAGGAAAAGCACCAAGTTTTTTAAATGGACTAACAATGAGGTGTTGTTGCTGCGAGTAACACAAAAGTACAACGTTGCAAAAGCGAGTGAGAATTAAAGAATTTGAAGAAAAGCTATTTGGAGCATGCACAAACTAATATTAATCTTTAAAAGGGCTGTCAAAATTGAGAGCAAACAAAACAACTGCTGTGTAATGCTATTTTAGTTTAATTGGTTACCAGTGTTGGGCAAGTTACTTTGAAAAAGTAATTAATTATAGTTGCTAGTTACTTCTTCAAAAAAGTAACTGAGTTAGTAAGTGAGTTACAAGATTCTTAAAGTAATTAATTACTTGAAAAGTAACTATTGCGTTACTTCAAAAAAAAATGTTTAACCCTCTGGGGTCCAGGCTATAATTGGCCATTTTTAACTACTTTTGATGTTTCCTCTACATTTCACCCTTAAAAACTATTTACTTTGCCTTGTTTGGTATCATCTTTTTCAGCACAACCTCACATGTCTGAATTCACAGTTATGTTTTCATTTTGACATACTGTATTAACACAACTGATCTAAAATCAGACAAAAAAACATAAGATTCGAGTAGAAAAAAGTTATATTTTTTACTGTAACAACCACAAACATGTTTACTGAATCATATTTCATAACTTTAAATGCAAATATAAATTGTCAATTTTAAAATCATACGCACAGGTTTTGCAAACAACAAAGTTATTTGCAGCCATTTACCTTTTACCCTTTTTTTTCTATAACCATTTCAAACTATTTACATAACAATCAGGTGTTCTGCATTAAATAAGATGCCACACACATTATTTGTGCCACTTCAAAAATGTCTGTCTACCATAACTGGACTGGCCATCGGGCATACCGGGCATTTGCCCAGTGTGCCAATGGTGATTTTTTTCGTTGTTATGGGCCGATGATTTTTTTTTTTTTTTGTAACGGTATAAACAATGAAAGGTGGTGGACTGGCCAGATGCTGGCCCATGTGTAAAAATAACTCAGTTGTTTGGTGGTGGCAATGGCGGAGCTTCCACTGAGGCCAGCAGGTGGATGAGGGAAAGGGGAGGCAGGAGGAGGAGAGACCTGAGGCGGCCACCAGTCCGAGTGTCAGGTGAACTGAACTTCAGGTAAGAAGTTATGACCTGCAGTCTATCTGGGTCAGATATAAACCAAGTTTAGGTGGAGTTTATTTTCGTTGTTCTGACTTTTTACAGTCAGTTACAATAACTCCTACTGCGTACTAGCTAGCATGACGGAGTTTCTATACAGCTGGGCGGGTGCTATGATGTTACTGATAGTGAACTTTATTTTATTCATAAGGTTAGTTATTAGAGTTGCCAACCGTCCCGTAAAAAACATAATCGTCCCGTATTCAGAGAAAATATTACGCGTTTCGTATTGAGCTGAAAAGGAACAGTTTGTCCCGTACTTCAGCTAGAATGGAAAAAGACACAAAGCTGGAGTTATTCTGCGTCTTTACGCTGCAGCTGTTTCTTGTTCTCTCATTCTCTCCCCCTCCCTCTCCTGTTGCTACTTCAATCATGAAACTGATCAATGATCAGATGATCGGCTTTTCTCTCTTGCTTGTTTATCTCCCACTTTGCGCCAGAACGGGGAAACCAGCTTGATCAGCTGTTGTTAGAATTGATTAATTATTAATTTCTAGTATCAGCTGATGTTTGCTGGAGCCACAGCCGTAACAGCTGCTGGTCATGATATCGGTTTGGATATCTGGTGAGAGGGAAACATGAAGATGAAACCAGGAGATGTCCTTACTGAATCATCAGAGCTGAACAGGTGATGGAGAAACAGGTTTACCTTTTAGGTGACATGAATGAGTTGAAGGGAAGTTATGAACTGTTTCTGAGAGAAACATGAAACTTTCTTTGAAACTACAAAGAAAAGGTTAATGTTGTCACTGTATTTGTAGGCTCCAAATGGCATCATCCTCTGACCAATGTACAAATATGTACACATATACAAATCTGGAAAAATAGGAAATAAATACGTAAATAAATAGTGTTATGTATATACAGTTTTGGTTATTGCACAGCGGTCGTTTATAGAGGGAAGTCCTTGGAATGCGGGGTGGAACTGCGTTATCTGTGCATGTGTGAGCAGGTTGAACAGGTCAAAACCAGGGTGGGAGCTGTCCTTGATGATGTTCGTTGCTCTGCTGAGGCAGCGAGAGGAATAAATGTCCATCAGGGAGGAGAGAGGGCAGCCGATGATCTTCTCTGCTACCTTGACTACACTCTGAAGCCTCGCTCTATCTGCCTTAGGCCATGTCCACACTAATGCATTTTCTTTGAAAATGCATCTTTTTCTCTCCATTTGAAAACACCGTTTCTGCGTCGCAGTGTGGACTGCGAAAAGGGAGGCTTTCCAAAATTATGCATTTTAGTTATATGATGCAGTCATGTGACCAATTCAACAAAGGACGGCATTGTACAGCAGTTGTTTTGTTTGCTCTCAATTTTGACAGCCCTAAGCTTTTGCAACTTTGTACTCTTTTGCTACTCGCAGCAACAACTCCACCTCATTGCCAGTCCATTTAAAAAGCTTGGTGCTTCCCTTGACATTTTGCCACAACATTTCAAAGAGCTGGAAACTAAATAAACGGCAGACGAAAATGGCGCAGGTTGTAGTGATGGGAATTCCAGCTTTTTAGAGAGAGCTCTTTCAGCTCGGCTCACTAAAAAGAGCCGGCTCTTTCGGCTCTTCAGGTTGTTTTGTTGCTTTAATTAATTTATTATTAACAATATAAAATTATGCACAAAATGAACTACTAATGTAAAAAGTGTGTTTTGTTATTTATAAATGTTTATCATATAAATATTCTTTTATTTATTCACAGCACACAAAATGTAAAAAAATATATATATAAAGTACAAAAAACGACTATTTACAATTCAGCTTTTAATTATTTAAATTTTCAGATTTTTCCCTTTTAAACCAATTCAAAATGAAACAACACAAAACACTGCAAACCACAATACAATAAAATATCGATTGAAATATGCAAAAAAAAGAAAAAGAAAAAATGAACAACCAGATCTTTAATTAAGGGAAAGGTTGGCATTAAGAAATACCAAGTGCCTTAGCTTTGAGGAGCTGATCCAGTTTCTTCTGTCATTAATTATCTGTCCTGTTTTGGAGAAGATTCTCTCAGAGGGGACTGATGTTGTCACAATGCACAGTCTCCATGTCATCACCTCGGTAAGACGTGGATAAATTGAAGCCTTGGTCTCCCACCAGCTCAGTGGATCTGCACTTCTCTGGCAAAGGGGCTGTGCTGGCTGCATGTACAGCCACACAGTGGTAATATCCACCATGTTAGTGTAGAGGCTTACACATAACATTGCATTCACATTTGTCTTTCTTTAAATATAGGAATTAATTTACAGGACAATGAATAACTGGTTTGGTTCAGAATTAATTCACATATTCAGATAACACTGCATTCTAAAATAAGTGCGCACATTTTAGTTTACACTGTTATGTATGATTTAATCTTTGTTTTCTGAGTTACCTTAGTTGCAGCTGCTCCAGTCCCTTGATTGAGGAGCCAAGAGGTGGAAAAGGGGCGGAGCAAGCCTTGATGGAAAACTGCAAATTGGCTCATTCCATAACTCTGGACCATGGGGTTCATTATGTTAGTTTCAGTTAGGTTTTGTGTGTTTTTACCCCTCTGTGTTTTTGTGGGTTGATCAAAATGTTTCCCTTAGGTTAGTTAGGTCAGTTTGTTTGAGTTATTAGTATGGTTTGTTAACTTTGAGTAGAGTTCTGTTATTTTGACCTCTTTTATGGGCCCAAGATTTTGATTCTTTTTGCATGATTTAACCAATTATGTTTGGGGGTTAAATAAAAAATATTTTTTTTGGACTTTAACCTGAGCCTAAGTTTCCTTTGCTGCTCGGTCCATCACAGGGGCTCATCAATGTAGGATCTCACTTCCATTATTGCATCTGCTGAGGGATTCCTTCTGGTAGTGTCTCTAGTTGCTCGTTCTTCAAAGAACCTCCAAACTGCAGATGCTTGTTGCTCCTTTTGTTCATCCTCTTCTGCCTCTTCTCCCTCTTGGTCCCCTAGCAGGGGAGTTGGTTGGCTGGATCTTGCTGCTGCAGTTATTCTCTGAAGAGCTTCATCCACTGCTCCATTGTCATTAAAGACAATGGAGCAAGAATTCTTGGATCAAGAATGGTGGTTTCAGAGAGAACAGCATTATATTCCATTCTGTGGAATTTTCTGTCCATGGATGCACAGAGAGCCTCCACCAACTTTCACTTTTCCTGTAGTTACTCTGGTTTGGTGCTCAGCTGTCACTCTCTGCAGACCCTTGCACAGGATTAACATTTTGCAGACTGTGACATGGCTGAAAAAGAGTAAATAACAAGTTTCAAAATTATGCTTTTTTTAAAAAAAAGAATTCAGCAGTATATTATTATTATTTATGATCATGTCTAATCTGCTTTTCATACCAGCAATGCAACTTACTACTACTACTAATAATAATAATAATGCAATAACATTTGCACACTCACCTGTCTGCACTGATCTCCACGGTGACCTGCTCAAATGGCTCCAGAACAGTGCATGCCTCCTGTAGTACCTCCCATTCCTCGTGGCTCAGAGGGTCAACCGGTGCATTGATAACTGCCAGGGTAGAGATGACTGCATCCTTGGACTCCAGAATCCGTTTTAGCATATGAAAGGTTGAGTTCCATCTTGTGATACATTCTTGTTTGAGCTTTAGCTCAGGCATGCCCATCTGTTGTTGGGTAGATTTGAGCTTGTGTGTGGCTGTTGTGCTCCTGTGGAAAAATTCCACTATCGCCTTCACTTTGTCCACAGCTGGCTTCATCACCTTCAAAGCATCTCTTACAACCAGGTTAACTGTGTATGCAAGACATGGGTGGTGAGTCCAGTTCAGGATTTTAATTGCTTTTGTTATGTTAGCTGCATTGTCAGTAGCACAGCACACCACTTTGTTTTCCACATCCCACTCTTTTGCCACTTTGAGCAGCTCTTCTGCCAAGTTCTCAGAAGTGTGTCTGTCGCTGAACTCAAAACAATCCAGAAGACAGGATACCATTTTATAATTTTCAATAAAGTGACACGTAACTGACAAGAAGGATGTGGTGGTTTGGGATATCCAGCTGTCAGTTGTTAGACAGACTCCTGTGGCTTTTTTAACCGTCTCTTGCAGTGATGCACGTTCTCTTTCATATATAGAATAGAATAGAATAGAATAGAATAGAATACAATAGAATAATCCTTTAATTGTCCCACAAGGGGAAATTTGGTTGTAACAGCAGCCAAAAACACACATATACAAACAAACAGTACACAGGACACAGAACAGAAACATACACAATTTTTCTTACATATTTAGATTAAGGACAATGGTTACTATATACAGAGAGTACTGTACAGTTATTAAATTAAATAAAAATAACTACAGATAAGTGGCAAACCAGGTTGTAGTGCGAATCGGTTGATTAACTTATTGCAGTTACAGTGCTGATGTAAACATCTATGTTTGTTGGGAGCAGTTCTGATTGTACAGTCTGACAGCTGCAGGGAGGAAGGACCTGTGGAAACGCTCCGTCATGCATCTAGGATGCAGCAGTCTGTCACTGAAGGAGCTCTGCAGTTCAGCAACACTTACATGCATGGGGTGGGAGACTCTGTCCATCAGAGATGTTATTTTGGCCAGAGTCCTTCTGTCTCCCACCACCTGCACTGGGTCCAGGGTGCATCCCAGAACAGAGCTGGCCTTCCTGATGAGTTTATCCAACCTCTTCCTCTCAGCTGCCGATAAACCGCTGCTCCAACATACAACACTGTAAAAAATGACAGATGCCACCACAGAGTCATAGAAGGTCTTTAAAAGCACTCCCTGTACTCCAAATGACCTCAGCCGCCTCAGCAGGTAGAGTCTGCTCTGACCCTTCCTGTAAAGAGCATCAGTGTTGTGGCTCCAGTCCAGTTTATTATTCAGGTGAACACCCAGGTACCTATAAGAGTCCACTATCTCAATGTCCACTCCCTGGATGTTCACCGGTGTCAGTGTGGTGGGTCTGCGTCTCCGGAAGTCCACCACCAGCTCCTTGGTTTTCCCGGCGTTGATCAGCAGGTGGTTCTGCTGACACCAGTCAACAAAGTCCAGAGTCCACTGTCTGTACTCTGAGTCGTCCTCACCTGTGATGAGGCCGACTATGGCAGAGTCGTCAGAGAACTTCTGTAGGTGGCAGCGTGGGGAGTTGATGGAGAAGTCTGCAGTGTAGAGGGTGAAGCAACTGCCACAACTAGCTAAACGTAAGCTAAAGTGGCAGTTTTTCGTTGTTGACGCTGTCACCGCTACGAGATTTCGGAATGGCACCACTTACCTCAACATCCAGTTGTGAAAGCTGCGTCAACCTGAGCCAAAAAGTGATCCAGCTGGAGCAAAGGATATCCACGCTATACCAAATCCAGGGGGCTGAACGCGATCTTGACACGATCCTCCTTGGCAAAGCTCAAACCACCGCTACTAGCGCTGAGCTAGCCGACACAGTGCACCACTCAGCTGTTGTGTCCCAAGATCCCGCCAACAGTCAACCCAGGCTCCAAACTTGTGTCGCTGGTGTTTCTGCCACGGACGAGAACTGCTGGTTTCAACTAGGGGCCAGACCCAAGGCTCTGGTCAGCTCCACTCCACTCCAACCAGCGCCATGGACCATGGTTGGGACGCGCGGTGGCTGCAGAGGGGCCAGGAGGATCCGTCTCTCGCACCCTCACCCCTCCGGTGCGGTAGTGCTGGAGAATAAATTCAGTATCCTGGATCCTGTGGACTTTCCTCCTCTGGCTGCTAGCCCTCGCCACCCCGCTGTGTCGCTGAAGTCTGCACCATCTCCACCACTACGTCCCCGGAGCCGTGGCGGGCAGCCCGGCGCTGTGGCGCAAACTCGCCGCGGAGAACTGTTCTTCACCCCGGCTCCTCGGAGAAGAGGACCCACGGCGCGGCTACCTGGGAGTCACTCACGCGGTCCGGCTGGTGCATCTCCATTTGAACACCCCCGGTGCCGTGGCGCAGGCGTCTCTGATGGCCAGCAGTCCCCGGTGGCATCTCCTCTCTCCACGCTGGTCCTCGGAGATTCCATCGTCAGGAACGTGCGGATGAGGGGGGCGCTCACGCTGTCGTTCCCGGGAGCCACCGTTGTCGACATCGTGGACAGAATTCCCAACATCCTGGCGTCCCACCCACAGGCCAACCGGCTCATCATCCACATCGGCACCAATGACATTCCCAAACAGCAATCTGAGCTGCTGAAGCTGGACTTCCTCCAACTCTTCAGCCTCCTTGGTCAGTTGCAGGTGAGTGCTTTTATCTCCGGGCCCACCCCCACCTGCGGCAGAGGGATAGGCCGTTTCAGCCGGCTGCTCAGCCTTAACACCTGGCTTTCCTCCGCCTGTGTCTCCCACGGCGTGGGTTTTATTAACAATTTTGATGCCTTCTGGGAGAGGAGACATCTTTTTGGGGCAGACGGACTCCACCTCAACGCCTGGGGACGCCGTTTGCTGTCCGCCAATTTGGTATTTGGCGTACAGCACTCCCGCACACGGCCCTGTCATTACCCCAAACCGACACTACCCGCTGATCTGTCCGCCACTGACTGATGTCCCCCTGGTCCCAGCTCCTATATTTGTTCCACTTTTAACAGTAATACACAAAACTCTGGACTCGGACCTCTCTCTCCCACAGTCAACACAATACCCGTCATAATCACAAACAGAGAGCAACACAATTATCATAAATCCAGTAACTCCAAAAACATTAATAACCTCCGGCCTCTTCAAAAATCTCAGACTTCATTGAACTCTACTGTCAAAAATCCACCAGTCTCAATTAGTATGGCACTTTTAAATGTCCGCTCTCTGTTGAATAAGTCTTTTATTATTAATGATTTAATTTTAGATAATAAACTTGATTGTTTATTTTTAACTGAAACATGGCTGGGTTCGGATGCACCAGTTGTTCTCACTGAGGCCTCCCCACCAAATTTTAATTTCTCTTTTTCCTTTAGAAGTGGTAAGAGAGGTGGTGGGACTGCATCTTTAACCAATAACACACTCACCACCAAACAAATTTTATTTGATCATTTTACCACTTTCGAATTCCACGCTATTGTTTTTAGCAGCCCTCCAGTTTTATCTGTCACAGTTTATAGACCACCTAAAGACAGTGCTGCTTTTATCAAGGAATTCTCAGAATTTTTAACAAACATACATTCAAAATATAATATGATAATTCTAACCGGTGATTTTAATCTGCACATAGATAATCCTTCTGACCCTACATCAAAAGAATTCTTAAACATTCTTCATTGTATGGATTTTACCCAGCACGTCATGCAGCCGACTCACAACAGAGGACACACTCTGGACCTGGTCATCACCCATGGGCTGTCCACCAGTGTGTCCTCTGTTGTTGACTTGGCTGTCTCTGACCACTACTGTGTGTTTTTTAACATCACCGGTTTTATTCAGCGGGAGACCTCGGTGCGAACTGTGAGGAGGCGCTATCTAACCTCTGAAGTGGCTGCAAATTTTACCAGGGTTTTAGACGAATGCCCCCCTGTGATTCTACCTGCACCCTGTGATTTTATTTTTAATCATTTTAACCTCAAACTGAAGAAAAGCCTTGACTCCGTTGCTCCACTCACCACCAAAAAGATTAACGTAAAACATGTATCACCCTGGAGAAACGAAGAAGTCAAAAAACTCAAAAGAAATTGCAGGGCAGCAGAAAGGAGATGGAGGAAAAATAAAAATGAAATCAACCATCAAATACTTTGCAAGCAACTTAAAATTTACAATAATACACTAAGGAATTCAAGAAATTCATACTTCGCCAAAATAATCAGTAATAACAAAAATAATCCCAAGGTCCTCTTCTCCACCATAGATCACTTATTTAACCCTGATTTTAACAGCTCCCAAAGACCCCCCACAGACTCACTCTGCGAGCAGTTTGCAGACCACTTCAGGGGAAAAATCACCTCCATCAGATGTGATATTTTATCTTCTCGTGTTATGATTTTAAACACATCTGAAGGCTCGATTGTACCTGAGGAGACACTGGACAGCTTTGTCCTGGTTAATGCTGAGAACCTTAAGAAAGTTTTCTCCACAGTGAGACCCACCACATGTCTTTTAGATCCAATCCCCTCTCCACTTTTTAAAACACTTTATGGATTTTTTGAAGCTGAGCTTTGATACATGATGAATTGCTCTCTTCAGTTGGGTGTCTTCCCTGCTGACTTTAAAACGGCGGTGGTGAGGCCCCTTCTGAAGAAGAGCAATTTGGATTGCAATGATTTTAATAACTACAGACCTGTATCCAACTTACCATTTTTAAGTAAAATTTTAGAAAAACTTGTTTTTACTCAGATTAATGATTTTCTGAATGATAAACAGATCCTAGAAATATTTCAGTCTGGATTTAGGGTGAACCACAGCACAGAGACTGCTCTCCTAAAGGTTTTAAATGATCTTAGATGTAACTGGGACTCCCAAAAGCTCACAGTCCTGGTGCTACTGGATCTAAGCGCAGCTTTTGATACAGTAGACCACGCTATACTTTTAAACAGATTGAAACACATGGTGGGCCTCTCCGGTGCTGTACACAACTGGTTCACTTCCTATCTCTCAGACAGAACTTTTATGGTGTGTATGGATACATGCTCCTCTAAGATCCATAAAATGACATGTGGTGTGCCTCAAGGGTCGGTTTTAGGCCCTGTACTTTTTAATTTGTATATGCTCCCTCTTGGCGGTGTCATCAGGAGGCATGGAGTGAACTTCCACAGTTACGCTGATGACACTCAGCTGTACATCTCCGTGTCTCCTGATGACACCAGACCAATGGATGCCCTTTTTAACTGTATTCTAGATATAAAATCTTGGATGGCAGAAAACTTTTTACAGCTTAACCAGGACAAAACTGAAGTTTTAATCTTCGGTCCTGAGGCTCAGAGAGAGAAACTCCTGTCTAAATTACAGGCATTTTCACTATGCCCTTCACTACAAGTGAAAAACCTGGGTGTTATTCTTGACTCTGAGCTTGGTTTTATCCCACATATTAAACATGTAACCAAAATTGGATTTTATCATCTAAAAAATATAGCCAGAGTCCGCCCTATTCTCTCTCGGGCCAACACGGAGATGCTGATGCATGCTTTTATTACCAGTCGCATTGATTATTGTAATGCCCTGCTCTCTGGTCTCCCCAAAAAGAATATTTCACCTTTGCAACTTTTGCAAAACTCTGCAGCTCGTGTGCTGACGAAGACCAGAGGGCGGGCCCACATTACACCGGTTTTACAATCGCTGCATTGGCTCCCCGTGTGTTTCAGGATCGATTTTAAAGTTCTTTTATTGGTTTTTAAATGTCTTAATGGTCTTGGGCCTTCTTATCTTTCAGATCTGCTTTTACCATATGAACCCTCACGGACCCTGAGGTCCTCTGGTACTGGCCTTTTGATTGTCCCTAAAGTCAGGACACATACTCACGGAGAGGCAGCTTTTCAGTGGTATGGTCCTCATCTTTGGAACAGCCTGCCGGAGGAGCTCAGGGCCGCAGAGAACGTTCATGTTTTTAAAAACAGGCTCAAGACCCACCTTTTTAATTTAGCTTATAACTAACGCTTATTTATTTTATGCTTATTTATTCTATCCTGTTATTCTATTTATATTATTAATTTAGTTTTACCTAATATCTATTGATTGTATTCTTATTCATTTTTTATCTTCTTACTCTGTTTATACTTATATTTATATTGTATCCCACTCTTATTTATTTTATCTTTTTATCCTGTTTATATTCTTATTAGGTTATATCTCCAGTGTTTCCTCGGAGGGGGCTCTCTGCACCGGGGCTGTGATCGACCGTGGCTGCTGGGGCTCTGTGGATCCTCTCAGCCTGGCTGGGGGGCTTCTTTGCCGCCCTCCTGCTGTGTGCCCAGCCTGGAGGCTGCGGTCTGTGACCGGCTCCCGGTGCAGACGGCTCCCTGTGATAGTGTTTCCTCACTTGGCTAATGCGTACCCAGCCCAATTTTACTCTTTAAGTGTGTGTGTGTGTGTATATGTGTGTGTGTGTGTGTGGGGGGGGGGGTGTATCCATGACAGTTTCTGTTAATGAGAGTGCGGGGGATGAGTGGGAGGGTGGGGTGGGGTGGGCTGCTTTTAACCATGTAAAGCACTTTGTGCTACAGTTTGTTTTGTATGAAAAGTGCTTTATAAATAAAGATTGATTGATTGATTGATTGAAGACGAACGGTGACAGCACAGTTCCCTGTGGGGCCCCCGTACTGCAGACCACCGTGTCAGAGACACAGCCCTGTGACCTCACATACTGTGGACGTTCTGTGAGGTAGTCCAGTATCCACTGGGACATGTGGTGGTCCACTCCCGATAGCTCCAGCTTGTCTCTCAGAAGTCGTGGCTGGATGGTGTTGAAAGCACTGGAGAAATCAAAGAACATGATCCTCACAGTGCTTCCAGGCTTCTCCAGGTGAGTCAGAGCTCGGTGCAGGAGGTAGATGATGGCGTCCTCCACCCCAATGCCAGGCTGGTAAGCAAACTGCAGCGGATCCAATGAAGACCTCACCAGGGGGGCGCAGATGGTTTAGAACCAACCTCTCGAGGGTCTTCATCAGATGCGATGTCAGGGCTACCGGCCTGTAGCTGCTGAGGTCCTTGGGATGGGAGGTCTTTGGTACCGGTACCACACAGGAGGTCTTCCACAGCTGTGGTACTTTCCCCAGTGACAGGCTCAGGTTGAACAGATAACCTAGGATGCCACACAGTTCATCTGCGCAGCATCTCAGGAGCCTGGAGCTGACGCCATCTGGACCTGCAGCCTTCCGCACCTTGATCTTGCGAAGCTCATTCCTCACTTGAAGTGCTGAGATAGAAAGAGTGGATTTTGGGGGAGGGGTGTGTATGTTGGAGTCCACAGAAGCCGGGGGTGGGTGTAATGACTGGGAGCTGGGAGGTGTGAAGCTGAGAGGTGTGAAGTCCTGAGATGAAGGACAGGCAGTCCCTGAAGATGAAGATGAAGGAGATTGCAGCAGGGGGGACGATGCTGTGGGAGGGGTGGGTGTTTGATCAAACCTATTAAAATATTTATTTAGGTCATTCACCCACCCCAAGTCTCCTGCAGCTTGGTTGGCTTTTGTCCTGAGATTGTCTTCAGGCTGTTCCAAACCCCTCTGATGTTGTCCTGTTGCAGCTGCTCTTCCATCTTCCTCCTGTAGTTATATGCCTGGGATGATTTTTTTGGGGGGGGGAGAGAACCTTCCTGCTTTTTCCAGTTCCGGGCAGCTGCTCGTGCAGTCGACCGGCCAGTCAGCTGAGCAGTTTTGCGTTCTTTTTCTAACTTTAATGCTCTTTTCGTTGTTGCATTTCGCCATCTACTCAGTATATTTGTATTATTTTCCTTTTCCTAATTTTTGTGATTTTTCGGACTTGTTTCCGACACTTCGACATGACCCCAAGGCTCACCTACACCAGGGACTCCCTCATCCAGCTGCGGCTGCAGCTGCCGCCCGGCCTCTGGCTTTTCCGCTCCACTTCCACGGACTACTTTCCCAAGGAAATACTCCGTGGACACGGAAATCGAAAAACTCACAATAACAAGGTAACCAGGAGGGGATTAAAGAAGAGTGGGGTGAGAGCCAGACTAAAGAGGGAGACACAAACAACGAGCGCTCCCGTCCATTATCCTTGCTAATGTGCGGTCTCTCCGCTCCAAGCTGGACGAGCTGCAAGCCTGCGTCAACCATCTGCATGAGTACAGAACTGCCTCCGTTCTGGCATTCACGGAATTGTGGTTAAACAACAGCGACAACAACAGGCCGCTGCACATTGATGGCTTTTCACAACCTCTTCGTCTGGACAGAGACCGCAAATGCACCGGGAAGCAACATGGCGGTGGCATGTGTCTGTATGTAAACAACAGCGTGTGCTCTACAGTCACTGTGAGGGAGAAGCTGTGCACTACAGACATCGAGCTTCTGGCTGTTTCCCTGCACCCCTACTACCTCCCCAGAGAATTCCCACAGCTTTTCATCATCTTGGTTTACATCCACCCCAGAGCTGATGCAGCTAAAGCCACAGAGTACTTCACCAACACTCTGTACAAACTGGAACAATTATCACCGGACTCTCCCAAGTTCATCCTGGGTGATTTCAACCACTGTTCCCCTGACAAGTTGCTTAAAGGATACCAACAGTATGTTACATGCAGCACACGTCAGGGGAAGACTCTGGATAAATGCTATGGCTCTGTACCAGATGCATTTAATGCCCTCCCCCTCCCCCCTCTCGGCTCAGCAGACCACCACACCATCCCGCTGGCCCCTGCTTACACCCTAGTCATCAAGAGGATTAAAAAGGTCACCAAAAACATCAAGCAGTGGACAGAGGAAAGTATCCTCACCCTACAAGGATGTTTCGAAGGCACTGACTGGGACAGCCTTCTTTCTCCCTCTGATGACATCGACGAACAAGTCAACACGGTGACATCATACATCTCCTTCTGTGTTGACAACATTATCCCCTCAAAAACAGTCTCCATGTACCCCAACAGCAAACCCTGGATCACCAAGGAACTCAAGGAAATCCTTAATAAATTTTAAAAAAAAAGAAAAAAAAAAGGATTTTCTTCACTGGCTCTGCTCTGGATAAAAAGGAGGTCAACAGGGAGGTCAAGAGGGCCATAAAAACTGCTAAACTGGAGTATTAAAAACACTGTCAAAAAAAATTCACTACAGGGGACTTCCACTCAGCCTGGCATGCCCTCAAATCCTTGGCCTCTGTGAATACTGCAGTCACCACCCCCAGAACCATCCAGGTGGAGGGCAGCAACCCCTCCTCCCTCCCTGATGACCTCAACACTGTCTACACCAGGTTTGAGACAGACAGCGTCACCCAGCTTGAGGAGTCCAGATCCTCACTCAAACCTGGCAGCTCTGCACTCACCTTCAGGACTGAGGACGTGGTGAGAGCCCTCAGGAGGACTAGGGAGAGGAGTTCACCCGGCCCTGACAACATCAGCTGTCGAGTTCTGAGGCACTGTGCAGGGCAACTAGGAAGTGTGTTCCGGACTCTATTTCAACACTCAATTGACAGTCACACCGTCCCCCAGCTGTGGAAACACTCCCCAAAAGAAACAACCCAAAGTCTCTGAATGATCTTCGTCCTGTGGCCCTCGCCTCCCTGGTGATGAAGGCCATGGAGAAGATTATAAAACAGCACATCGTAAGAGCAACTGACCCCCTGATGGACCCACTCCAGTTTGCTTACCGTGCACGCAGAAGTGTCGATGATGCAAAAATCTTCATCTTGGACTCCATCCACAAACATCTGGAGCTCCCTGACTCCTCCGCCAGACTTCTGTTTGCTGATTTCTCATCAGCGTTCAACACTCTGCAGCCTCATATCCTGGCTACTAAACTTTCCACCCGATTACACCTGGATGATCAGCTAATCCTGTGGATATTGGACTTTTTGACCAACAGGACTCAGAAAGTTCGGGTGAACAACTCTCGTTCCGGTCTCTGTTCCACCTCCACTGGCTCCCCCCAGGGCTGTGTGCTCTCCCCCCTGCTCTTCATCCTCTACACTGATAACTGCAGATCCACACAGCCCAGCTGTCACCTGGTTAAATATGCTGACAACACAGTTCTCCTGTCACTGCTGTCAGGCCCCTCACAACACCACGGGCCCGCTCTGCAGGAGTTTGTAGAGTGGTGTGACAGCTCCAAACTTGAACTGAACGTGAGCAAAACCAAAGAGATGGTGGTGACCTTCTCCAGTAGGCAGAGGGATCTGGCTCCTTCAGTCACCACCACCATCCACGGGAAGCCAGTGGAGGTAGTTGAGGAGTACAAATACTTGGGAACCATCTTTGACAACGTCCTGAAATTCTCTGCCGACACAGAGGAGATTCTCAGAAGGTGCCACCAACGGTTATACCTCCTTAGGAAACTCAACTCCTTTGGAGTCAGCACACCCATCATGATGACTTTTTACTATGCCTTCCTGGAAAGCATCATGACCTTCTCCATTACCTGCTGGTTCCACACCCTCAGCCTTCAGAACAGGAACAGACTGCAGCACACTGCATCAGTGTGTTCTAAAATCATTGGCCTGCCTGTCAGAACTCTGGCACAGGTTTTCAGCCAACAGGCCCTTAGACAGGCAGCCAAAATCATCAACGACCCCTCTCACATTCTTCACCCCACATTTCAATGGTTCCCCTCTGGGCGACGCCTCCGCTGCATTTCCTGCAGGACTGAGAGGAGAGCCACCTTTGTCCCCAAAGCCACTCTGCTTTTTAATTCCAGCAGATAAGACCATTTCCCACACCAGAAACAAACTACTCTACACTCTTTTTATACTACCGACACTTTATTCACTTTTAGTCACTTACAGTTATTTATTCACCTTTCAGTCACTTTAATTTTAAACTGTGTAATTTTAAAACTGTATATACTGTATATTCTGTGTATTTATTATCTCACTCTTATTGCCTGGTCTTATTGTTCTTATCTTCAACATTATGCTGCTCTGTTGTATGTTAATTGCCCCTTGGGGATAAATAAAGTCTTTCTGATTCTGATCGGAATTACATAAATGGGATTCAGTGCATGTATAAAAGTCCTGAATCCTTTGTCATCCACAACAGAAAATGGTTGGAAATCAAGTGCTATCATTTTTGCCAGTTCTTCATCAATTGTGTTCTGTCTTGCTGGGGTCACAGACTTCTGCAAAAACTGTCTCATAGAGCTGTAGGTTGGTTTAGGTGGTATACTGCAGGACGCTTCAGATACTGCAGCAGAAGAAGAAGCAGCAACAGTTGTAGTAGACACACTGGCACCTTCATTTATATCACCCTCAACTGACTGTTTTATCTTCCCATTGCACTGATGGGTGGACAGTTCTCAGGTGCCTATGCATGTTGTTTGTGGAGCTGGCTCTATATGAAATTCTTTTCTTGCAAACTCTACACTCTGTCAATAACACTGAAATGGTTCCAGATTTTGCTTCTTTTCTTGGTTGCTTCACTCATTTTCTTTACTGTACCTTTCTAAATTGACGATGTTGTCTCTTGTTGTTGCTCTCTTTCTCGCTCTCCCTCCTGCTCTGTTTGTGTGCTACTGCTGCTGCAAGTGTAACTACCGCCCCTCCCCCCTCTGCCCAGCGCTGAGCAGAGGGGGGAGGGGCACAAACGCAAGGCTGTGTTTGCGCCCCTCCCCCCTCTGCTCAGCACAAACACAAGGCTCACCTGTGGCGTGAAGCGAAACAAAATTAGAGAGAGGGCAAGAGAAAGAAAACAAACCCCACGGCTCCCAATAAGTAGCCGGCTCCCGTCGTTCACTTCAAAGATCCGGCTCTAAGAGCCATTTCGTTCGCGACCGACCCATCACTAGCAGGTTGAATCATCTTACGTTTCATGAATGCACAGCACAGGAATGTAAGCATTTTCAGTGTGGATGAACAACTCTTCAGAAACGATAGTGTGGACGCGGAGAGTTTTTAGACGAAAACGCAGTTTTCAGATTTATCCGGATTAGTGTAGACGTAGGCTCAGTGCAGCTGCCATACTGCCATACCATACTGTGATGCAGTATGTTAGCAGCTCTCAATGGACGAGCGGTAAAAGTTCAGCAGCAGGTTGAAGTCCAGTTTGTACTTCCTGAGGACTCTTCCTGAGTCACATAAGAATTTGTACTGTCACCTCCAGCAGATTTAACTTGGTGTACAGGCTTGGTGTGCAGAACTGTAGTAACTACACAAGAATAAAGTTTGTGTGCCATATAATGAAGCTGTGGGAAAGAGTTGGTGAAGATAGTTTAGGGAGAGAGAGGTGACCATCAGTGAGTAGTAGTATGGCTTCATAGGAAAATAGGAAGACCACAGAAAGGATTCAAGGGTCTAGTGAAGGAGGATTGGTGTAACAGAGGAGGATGCAAGGGATGGGGTGAGATGGAGAAAGATGATCTGCGGTTGCAACTCCTAAAGTGATACATTTATTGAGAGTAAGATGGTCAGTTTAGTGTAACGACAACAATCTACTCAACTGGAAATAAAGCTGGAAATAAACCTGAAAACAATTCCTCAGAAGTAGACTCTTTCCATACTAAGATATTATACTACAACATACATTTCAAAAAAGGAAGAAAGAATTGCTACTGAGGCTACAGGAGCTCCCAGAAATAGATGGAATCTAAAAGACAAACAAAAAACCCAATGTAAATACATTTTTAATGAGTTACAGTCCAACACCATTTAAATCTCAAAGATAACATTTATTACAACATAGCATACAAATCAACTCTTGATTCTCTAAGTCGGACTAATTCTAAGGGGATGAAATGTCCACAATGTTCCTGTGGAATGTTAGTGAGTGGAACATGAAACATTTCAATAAACACATATTTTCCTGCCATGAAAGAGCTGAGATTCCTTTCAGTGAATATGCAGCATGATCCACAGCTACAGAAAAAAGGTTTTGTGAACAAAGAAGAATTCCATATACTGTCATTCATTGTTCCGTATGTAATTTCGCAAACGCCAAATGCAGTGTGCTTATTTTTCACCTGGGTGTAGATAGATAGGAACAAACATGAATTTAATTAGCCAGAAATCATCTTTATATACATTTACCTTCACTGAAATATGAAAAAAATGTATATGTAAAATATATATATGTATATATATATGTATGTATATATATATATATATATGTAAAATTTAATCTCTTTCTAACAAAAGACATAATGAAGACTGATAATAAAACTGATGTTAATATTTCTCATCCAAATTCTTTAATGATAAGTCACAGCAGCAAGCAATGCACTGCAATCTGTTAAAAGGAAGCGTTTTGTCAGGGTTTGTTACTTTGAGGGCTTAACGAGATACCCGTGTAAAAACAACTATGATCGTAATAATGAATATCAGGAGTCCAAGGGCAACCAGGACTGTGGAGGTGATGTTAAGCTGGCGAGCAGTGGCCCCATAATGCCGTGCACCCTCCAAATCTCCAACCACCTTCCGGTCTCTGGCCTAAAAGGACAGAAACATATAGATTGTAAAAGTGTAGTTGGAGTTCATGGACATGTAACTTGATCTATGTGGTCAAATCAATATAATGTAGGTCATAGTAAGTAGACAGGTACAAATTAATATATTTATTTATGCACACACACACACACACACACACACACATACACTCAGAAGTATAACAGATGCTTAGTTCCTGAAAAAACTAATTTATTTAACCTCACCTTGATAGAATAAATAAGAGCTGCAAGTCCAAGACAACAGGGGTTTGAGTAGAAAAAGCAGAGGAGGGACCAGATAATATGGTCCTTTGGGGGCTCAGTGCTGATGATCACAGTTGTGTGCTGAACCATTGATTGTTGATCCCCATTCCCATCATACATGCTGTCCTGAAATGGAAGGTAACGTGGAGGATTCGTTGTTGTCATTGTTGTGAGCTCAACTGCAGTTTGGAGAGAATAAAGGTGTTCAAAAGAGTTATTGATATTAATGATTTCATTTTGGGGACAGCAGTGGAGTTATGTGGATATGAATACAATATAATATGAATATGAAAAAAGTGCTTTGTGATAGAACACACAATGGCAACTAGTGCAAATATGTTTTTGAGGAGATTCTGCTCTCACAGTCGGTGACTCGACTGTGAGAGCAGAATCTCATTTCATAAGCCTGCTTAGACATACTGATAATATGTCTCTCCAGCTTTTTACAGGAAGCAGTTACACAGGTTTGGACTTGCTGGATGAGTATACTGCATGCCAGTAGGCTTGAGCACACTCCCCACCCCCCATTCTGAAACCTACTTACCTGGATTGCTTTACTGTAAGTGAGCACAGAAGAAATGTAGATTTTCTAAAAACTATGCTAACCTTACCAATACAACACGACAACCACAAAATTCAAATTCACTCCCCACCAAAGAGCCACATTAAAGATCCTAATGTCACAACTTCAATATATATCACAGATAAACCAAAAATAAGTCTTAAACAATTTCAATTTAGGAAAAGCATCACCATAAAAACAGACAAAAAGACAGGAAAAGTAAGACAACACTTCTACACACACAGACACACAAAGAAATAAAGTTTTTCTACTTAGAAGTTCATTCTGCTTCTACTAAAACAGACTCACCTTCAGTTTCACTTGTCAGTCAGTGCAAGTCCACGCAGTCTTTATATGCAATCTGGATTCGACTGGAGTCAACAGCCAAATGAGACTGCATGCATAAGGGTGTTTTTAGCAGAACAGACGTCACGTAATTTAACACAAAAGGTCCACGTAAAAAATGGGAAGATGTGGGTGGGCGAGGTTTATATTTTCCACAAACCGGTGTCTGTTCTTGGCTGGAGACAAGTTTTGCATTTGCGTTCAATGCAAATTATCAGTGTTATGCTGTGTTCAAAACAACCTTTGTGTTAGTGTCTTATATTATATTATATTATAGATTTTGCTTCAAAGATGTGGAGCAAAATCTGGAACTATTATTATTATATTGTTATATATATATTATATATATATACATAGTGTGTGTCTACACACACAGACACACACATTTACACATGTATGATATGTAGATCCGTAGAGGCTGGGGTCTACCACAACGTTCAAGAACCCAGTTCAGACCCCAGCCTGTGCAAAGATGCCCCTGAGACAATCTAGAATCTAGACAATCTAAAAACAGTTTAAAGAAGAGACAGTTTAAGAAAAGTAAGATAACACCACTACACACACACACACAAAGAAATGGATATCTGTTTTCTTACTTTTGTTTTCTTACTTTGAAGTTAATTGTGCTTCTCCACAAACTCTACTAGAACAGACTCACCTTCAGTTGCAATTGTCAGTCAATGCAAGTCCACTCAGTGTTTTCTCATCTATATGAGATCTGGATTCAAGAAGCATCAACAGCCGAAGGAGCCTCAGCAATGGCAATGCATTTGGACGGTTTTAACAGAATAAGAGATATCACTTCAGGCAGCCTATAACGCCCACGTAAAAAAAAAAAAACCCAGGGTAGATATAGAGATATGTGTGGCCGTGGTTAACATTTCCTGTAAGTCAGTTCCTGTGCATGTTACAGACAGGTAGGTATTTGCATCATTACAGATTCTCTTAGGGGTTCGAAGGAGCATAAAAAGATAAACATGCCCCAAACGTTTTCTGCTGTTCAATGAAGTCTTGTCCAATGTTAAAAGCTCCTTTTAAAAATGCACACTTCACCTTTCCACATCTGTAATTGTTGAGGGCTAGTTCTATGGAGGACCACAAGAGCCACGTGCATCGAAATAAAAATTTCTGTGCTTTAATAATGAATTGTAGAATAAATTTTGCAATTGTAAATTCATTTTTGAATTCCAATTTAATAAACTGCATTTCAAAATCCTTTTTCCAATTACATTTCAAAATCCTTTTTCCAATTGCACTTTAATAAACTGCATTTTAAAATCCTTTTTTCAGTTGCACTTTAATAAACTGCAGTTCAAAATCCTTTTACCACTTGCAATTTAATAAACTGCAGTTCAAAATCCTTTTTCCACTTGCAATTTAATAAACTGCAGTTCAAAATCCTTTTTCCACTTGCAATTTAATAAACTGCATTTCAAAATCCTTTTTCCACCTGCAATTTAATAAACTGCAGTTCAAAATCCTTTTTCCACTTGCAATTTAATAAACTGCATTTCAAAATCCTTTTTCCACTTGCAATTTAATAAACTGCAGTTCAAAATCTTTTTTCCACTTGCAATTTAATAAACTGCAGTTCAAAATCCATTTCCCTTTCCTGTTCGCTCCGGGATTAGCTGCTGGATTAGCTGCTGGATTAGCTGCTGGATTAGCTCTTCGATTAACAATTTGCTGGAGGCTATTCAAATTAGCCACACCGTGGGATGTAAGGAGCTCTCTGATTGGTTGGTCAGACACAGGCTGTCTGCCAGCCTGGATTTTTCTAGCTCATAGCTTCGCCCTGCTACGAAGCGTGTGTGCTTGTACAAAGGCCGTTCAGCCTCAGGATTTACACTCGGCTCGACACGGATATGTGAAGAATGAAGGGACCCTGCAGCGAAACGGAGAGCCAACCTCTGACTGAGTGCCTGTCTACACAGTCTGACCACCTGTTGAAGGTAAGGTGCTAACGTGGCTAACGCTAGCATCACCGCACGTAGCCCCGTTATTTTAAGGTCATCTTAGCTAATGAAAGTTTTACGGCGCAGCTGTACGAGCTCGCTACGTGTTTCCTAAGCTGCTGTGCTCTTCACAAATAAAGCTGGAAGCAGCTCAGACTGTTAGAACCAGCACTGAGGCCTGTTACATTTATACAGTGTTAGAGCAATGGCTGCAACCTACAGCCTTTAAACTAGCGATTAAAATGCTGACAGTAAACTCGTCAGTCCAGATGTTACCACATTACTTTGTGATACTTAGAGTTAAAGCAACTGAGACAGGCTGATTAAAATAACAGCTGTCAGTTCTCTCATTCCTTATATCAAGACTGGAGATCACATTACTGATTTCAGTTCATTTAATATGTGAGTGCACAGATTCATTCTCAACTGGACATAAATGATGATCAAAGGTTGTATATATGATGAAGTCATCAAATCCCAGCCTCTAACACAGTGCGCTGAATCTTAGCTTTGAATGTCCAGTATATTCTAATCAGTGCAATGTAAGCATTCACTGAACCTACAGTATCTACACCTGTGTGGCAAAGACACAGATAATGAAATTTAATTATTAATACAATATACATCATGAAAAACAAAAGCTGAAATTGATTCAGTTTAGTACTTTTCTCTGTATGCTCTGTGATTATAAAGGCCTTAAATTCTGTGATATATACTGTAAATGGTTTTCACAGAGGTCTTAAAGTACTTAAATCACTGCTGATAGTCTGGTTGTTTATATTTTCACGTTTTTGTGTGTGTAGGGCTGTTTGATGACGATTTGGGAGATGAGGACACACCCACATCTGTTCCATACTGCAGCCATGGATGGTGTTACGGCTCTGAGTCAGCTTTGGGCCATCAGACGCACACACTGGAAAACCAGCACCTGGACTTCATGCAGGAGAGACGGCCTCAGTGATGCAGGTTCATAAGCGAGTTCAAACATTTCTGGCCTCTTATCACTTAGATTTTGAATGCATTTAAAGCAGGAACTGCACACCTAGCTGTCAAAAGTTTGGCAGCATGAGTACTGTAAAGTTTTGTAGGGCCTTTGTTAAAAATTCCACAAGCACCACATTTGTCATATATAGTTCAATTTTGTACAGGACACTTTTGAAATTTTATATATATACATATATATATATGTGTGTGTGTGTATATATCCTAGTTATCCACTTGTCAGTAATTTTTGAGTAAATGGATGTCACTGATAAATCAGTGGTGATTCACCTGCAAATGTTTTTAACAAACTTTGTTTTTTGTAGAATTCATCAGCAGCTGTGGAGAGATGCATTTGAATATCTTCTGGTTCCACTTTTCCTTACCTGGAAGCTGAGGATGGCTGATTTCTGACAAGGACACACAACTCAGCGCTTATCATGGGTGTTACATCCTCTGTGCAGCAATTCCAGAGAAAACGAGAAAGCAACGACCACTCATAAAGACCAGCCAGAAATCTGTCCCTTTCTGGCAGCTGTGGAAACTTTGCATTCTTAGAACAATGCTGGATCATGTGTGATGTGTCATATGAGGATATTACATTTTGCCTTAATTCTGCTCAATTAAGTGTTTTGATCGTTGATCCAATATGGCAGCTTTGTGTTGTGCTGCAAGTTAAAACTCATTGTCTAACAACTCTCCTTCAAAATGTCGATTGACTTTAACTGGACACAATGGTTTCCAGTGGGAGATACATTCATCACTCATCCGTGACACTGGAGAAGTCACCTGGATGAGTGATAAAACAATTTTCCATGGAAAATCCAGAGGAACTAAACTTTGTTGTTGTTTCTTTGGGCTCAGTTTTGCCTGAGGCTGAAAGTGTGTGTGTGTGTTTTCTCCAATTCACCAGGTCTGTAAAGTTCAGTATGACTGTGGTACATGATACAAAAGAATAAATACAGAAGAATAACAACTTCATGTGAATAACTTTACTCTTCTTAAAAATAACTCAGAAAACAAGTAAAAGTACAAATGTGTACAAGTTAGCGACTTCCTCAGTAAGTTTACACTCTTTTGGAGTGATTTTAATTGTGTGTTAAAGAAGAAAGAGATTAGAGGTAAAGTAGAGGATGCAGAGTCCATCACTGAGGCCGTCTCTCCTGCATGAAGTCCAGGTGCTGGTTTTCCAGTGTGTGCGTCTGATGGCCCAAAGCTGACTCAGAGCCGTAACACCATCCATGGCTGCAGTATGGAACAGATGTGGGTGTGTCCTCATCTCCCAGAGGAGTCCAAATCGTCATCAAACAGCCCTACAGACACAAAAACGTGAAAATATAAACAACCAGACTATCAGCAGTGATTTAAGTACTTTAAGACCTCTGTGAAAACCATTTACAGTATATATCACAGAATTTAAGGCCTTTATAATCACAGAGCATACAGAGAAAAGTACTAAACTGAATCAATTTCAGCTTTCGTTTCTCATGATGTATATTGTATTAATAATTAAATTTCATTATCTGTATCTTTACCACACATTTGCCACACAGGTGTAGATACTGTAGGTTCAGTGAATGCTTACATTGCACTGATTAGAACATACTGGACATTCAAAGCTAAGATTCAGCGCACTGTGTTAGAGGCTGGGATTTGATGACTTCATCATATATACAACCTTTGATCATCATTTATGTCCAGTTGAGAATGAATCTGTGCTCTCACATATTAAATGAACTGAAATCAGTAGTGTGATCTCCAGTCTTGATATAAGGAATGAGAGAACTGACAGCTGTTATTTTAATCAGCCTGTCTCAGTTGTTTTAACTCTAAGTACCATAAAGTAATGCGGTAACATCTGGACTGACGAGTTTACTGTCAGCATTTTAATCGCTAGTTTAAAGGCTGTAGGCTGCAGCCATTGCTCTAACACTGTATAAATGTAACAGGCCTCAGTGCTGGTTCTAACAGTCTGAGCTGCTTCCAGCTTTATTTGTGAAGAGCACAGCAGCTTAGGAAACACGTAGCGAGCTC
The DNA here is from genome assembly GCF_036321145.2 of Pelmatolapia mariae. Lineage (NCBI taxonomy): Eukaryota > Metazoa > Chordata > Actinopteri > Cichliformes > Cichlidae > Pelmatolapia > Pelmatolapia mariae. The sequence goes on along the minus strand of NC_086233.1, from coordinate 44,705,248 downwards.
GTACAGCTGCGCCGTAAAACTTTCATTAGCTAAGATGACCTTAAAATAACGGGGCTACGTGCGGTGATGCTAGCGTTAGCCACGTTAGCACCTTACCTTCAACAGGTGGTCAGACTGTGTAGACAGGCACTCAGTCAGAGGTTGGCTCTCCGTTTCGCTGCAGGGTCCCTTCATTCTTCACATATCCGTGTCGAGCCGAGTGTAAATCCTGAGGCTGAACGGCCTTTGTACAAGCACACACGCTTCGTAGCAGGGCGAAGCTATGAGCTAGAAAAATCCAGGCTGGCAGACAGCCTGTGTCTGACCAACCAATCAGAGAGCTCCTTACATCCCACGGTGTGGCTAATTTGAATAGCCTCCAGCAAGTTGTTAATCGAAGAGCTAATCCAGGAGCTAATCCAGCAGCTAATCCCGGAGCGAACAGGAAAGGGAAATGGATTTTGAACTGCAGTTTATTAAATTGCAAGTGGAAAAAGGATTTTGAACTGCAGTTTATTAAATTGCAGGTGGAAAAAGGATTTTAACCTGCAGTTTATTAAATTGCAAGTGGAAAAAGGATTTTGAACTGCAGTTTATTAAATTGCAGGTGGAAAAAGGATTTTAACCTGCAGTTTATTAAATTGCAAGTGGAAAAAGGATTTTGAACTGCAGTTTATTAAATTGCAAGTGGAAAAAGGATTTTGAACTGCAGTTTATTAAAGTGCAACTGAAAAAAGGATTTTAAAATGCAGTTTATTAAAGTGCAATTGGAAAAAGGATTTTGAAATGTAATTGGAAAAAGGATTTTGAAATGCAGTTTATTAAATTGGAATTCAAAAATGAATTTACAATTGCAAAATTTATTCTACAATTCATTATTAAAGCACAGAAATTTTTATTTCGATGCGCGTGGCTCTTGTGGTCCTCCATATAGTTCTTTTAGGTTCAGCAGCTAACAAGATGGTGTATCGGTCAGGATACAGGAAGGAGGTCAATAGGCTTCCACTTTGCTGGATTGTCACCGCCAGCTGTCTTATTGCCACCTAGATGTTCAGGGTTGCCAGCAGTATGTAGTAACAAACAAATTGCCACAAGTATATAAATATATACAGCAACAGCTTCACTAAGATAAACATAAAATATTCAGTGAAAGAAACCAACACATCCATCTGAATATACATAACATGACTCGAACTATGCCAATCTTACATCTCAAACACAGAAAGGACACAATTAAACAGAGTGAGAATGTCATACATAGCAGAAACATCCACTCTAAATGTGAACAAAGGAACCTTATTGCCAACGTGTGGCCGAATAAAATTACTACATAATGGCGGCAGCCAGCAGCACATGCCTCTAATCACGAGATGAAAAATGCGCTGCTACAATGCGGTAGAACGTAACTAAAGCCGCGGCAAACATCAGGATCGGAAAATAAACATATTTAAGGAAACTTACTTCCAGTCATGAACTTAACGCTCAGAGCATCACCGTGAAGGGTGGCAACCACACAGCTTACGTAATGAGGTAAATATAACATAGCAATATAACATAGCTAACATTAACAGTGCAGTGAATCCTACTTGTGCCGTGATATTCAGGACTGCAAACCGAGCAGCATTCACTGACTTTCAGCTTGTTGTGTTTGTGGATATATTACTGACTTTAATTATCCATAAAATCATCACATTCTCTGTAAGATTAAGGTCAACTATTGAACGGCGTATATTTTAAAGTAAAGGCTTTAAAACCAGGTCATCGCTGAAAGTACAAACATCACTAATGTCACATAACTTTGCCGACATGTGGCCAACAGTCATGTTTTAATGTTCTTCGTTATTAAAGATTTGCACATAAATAAGTGGCATAATATTCAGTATTTACTTTTAAAAGTTTACTCTTCAGCCGTCCGCCATTTTTTTCGGCAAAATTATCCACACCCACTGCCGCGCTATGAATTGTGGGATAAAAACTCCAAAACACATTTCTAGCGTTAACTGAACTTCCAAAACAGAGCTACCTAGATCACTTAAATTACACAATCGAATGCATATGTGTATTGTTTTTGTATTAATACACAAACACTCATATATATATATATATATTCAAATAATTAAAAAAAAATAATAATTTACCTGTTACTACCACACACCCAGTCCGATTGTTGGTACTTCCTGGTTTGTGTAGCCACTAGGTAACAAAAGCTCAAAACGGCCCCTAGCATCCTGGAGCATTTCCGTTGTGTTTTGGAGTTTGTACGTGCTCCGGAGTTTGTACGTGCTTTGTCTCTAGGGGCCACTGTAAATATGCTTTTATTTATTCACTCCACATAAAATGTAATAAATAAATTATAAAATACAAAAAACAACTATTTACATTTCATACATTTCAAATTTTAACTACTTAAATTTTCAGCTTTTTCCTTTTACACAAATTTAAAGTGAAACAACACAAAACACTGCAAACCACAACACAATAAAATATAAATTAAAATATGGAAAAAAAGGGGGGAAAAAGAACGCCCAGATCTTTAATTAAGGGAAAGGTTGGCATTTAGAAATATTAATATCACACTCAACTGACTGCGTTTTATCTTCCCATTTCCCCTATGGGTGGACAGTTCTTAGGTGCCTGTGTATGTTGTTTGTGGAGCCGGCTGATATCCTTTTCTTGTAGACTCTACACTCTGCCTTTGTTTTCTCAGTAAGATTGAAATGGTTCCAGACTTTGCTTCTTTTCTTGGTGTCACTCATTTTCTTTACTGTACCTTTCCAATGTGACGGTGTTGCCTCTTGTTGTTGCTCCCGGCTCTCTTTCTTTCCCTCTCCCTCTTGCTCTTGCTGTGTGCTACTGCTGTTGCGAGTGTAACTACCGCCCCCGCCCCCTCAGCTCAGCGCTGAGCAGAGGGGGGAGGGGCGCAAACGCAAGGCTGTGTTTGCCGTCTCTGCCATAATGAATTAATTAAATACACCATTAAATAATTAATTAAATGTGGCAATAATTAATTAAAATTGAAAATAATTAATTAAATAAATATTTTTGACACATTTAATTAATTAATTTTTGACACAATTAATTATTTATTTCACATTTTAATTAATTATTGCCACATTTAAATAATTATTTAATAGTGTATTTAATTAATTCTTTTTGGCACACTTAAGTCCTTCAGGTCTCACCATGAATTTATTTTATCTGTCAGCCTCACCCATCAAACTCAGGGGGCGGGGTTAACACTGATTGAGTCAAAACCATTGCTTTGGCCTGGTGGCCATTGTTTTTAGCACACAACAACCGGCATGTTGAAACTAACAGAACTGAACTTTGAAAAACCCTGTTTGTGTGTCACCAAATACCGTTTTAATATTTTTTAGCCGAGAATTTTCAAATTTTTCTTTTAACTAACAAACATTATGGCCCTGATTTAACTCCATAAGCGTTCAGCACAAATAATGCATGCAATGGTCATTGTTAGCAGAACAGCAGATGTCACTTGAGCTAAATTCTATGGTTCCGGTGGTCCAAATAGAGTGAACTTGTGAGCTTGTCACAATCAAAATATTCAGTCAGAAATATAGTTAGTGTAGGAAACTGGAGTGGTAAACACTAGGCATGAATTTCCGACCGCACAAGATTTTAAATATAATTCTGTGTTGAATGACTGTTTTTCAGGGAAAAGAAAAAAGTAATTAGACGTTTTACTTTGAAACTTATAATTGTATACCACTCTCCTAAAATCCAGCAATTCATTTTTTGTACTATGTGGGGGACATTTGTGGGAGATCTGTACATCAATCACAATGTATGCAATCCATATGAGTCCTACTGTACTGTCAGTACAGGATATCCTGGGCTTTCCAGTGATGTCATATTCGTGAGGGTTTGACTTACAGGCTACATGAACTCTTGCAACTTCACCATGTTATGGCAAAAAGGGAGGTTAAAGGATAATTTTCATTTTAACAATTCATGAAACTTTCCCCTAAATCCATCAAGGTCTCCAGTGACTTACTGGTTGAAAATTAACCTCTTATCAATTATGGACTGCTACATAATGTTTGTTTAATCAAAGTAAACAATTGTCATGCTACCCTTTTCTGATTATTACTGTACTATAACCTTAAAGTCCTCTTAATAAAAAAAATAAAAAATCTAAATTTTCACATACAAATTATAATACTAGATCCTTAAATACTGCCCAGAGAGCAAACTGCCTTGAAAGAGAATTGTGCAAGTTCTTCTTGTGAATATACGTATGCATGCACTAAACTGCACTGCTTCATTATCAGTTCAACTTCAACCTTGCGTGAATGATGAATTTGTGTGAACTCATGCCCTACCTCCACTCATGCCCTGCGCTGAAACTTTACAGCCGGGCTTCATTCTTCCACAACTTGCAGATATGACACGTACAGCTTGAGCAGAGAACCTCTATTGCTTTTAAAACATGCTGCAAATAAAGGAACCAGTGAAAACATGCTACGTCCAGACAAGTTGAGGATTGTTTTCAGCGTAAAATCAATCATGACCGTTTCTTTGAAAAAGTACAGGAGACAAAGGAAGACGGATGAACTTTTAAATTACAAACTCATTAATGTAAGCACAGAACAGATGAGAAATATTTTCCAGTACAGACATTAATAAAAGAAATCAGTCACATTCAGATCAGCAGAAAGTTCACTCAAACAACTCAGAACAGTGAGATTTAATTTAGACAGTTACTTTTCATCATTTCATGCTTGAAGATGCATTACTCTTAAAGGTCAGATTTATTTTATTAAGTTTCCCACTTGACTGAAGAATGTCAGAATTCTTATGTACCAATCTAAAGATGTGCTGAAAGACAGCTTTAAGGTAAAGCAATTAGATGCGCGCCCCCCCCCCCCCCCAAAAAAAAAAAAAAAAAAAAAAAAAAAAAAAAAAACCCCAAAAAAAACAACAACCATCAAAAATCAAATAAACCCCACACTAAACAGAAACAAACCTGGGTTGTTAAGGATGAAGGTTAAATCCATGTTAGTGGAAGTTTTTGTATATAAAAAGGCACAAACGACTGTTTTAGTTAATATTACATCTTTTAACTTGCTCATCACCGCATACCCACAATGATAACACTCACCAGTGGTTCAGTCAAACATGAGGAAAGAAGACAAACAAACAGACAAACCCACAACAGATCATTGCTCATACTGGGGGAAAAAAAAAAGCAAAGCAGCAAACCTGTGGTTCATAACAAATCCAGATGTTTTACCAGCTTAAATTGAGACTGCTCATTAAAGCAGATACCAAATATCATCCTTAATGCAGATTTCTTTCAAACTTGCAACGCTTTTTTAAAAATTTCAAGCATCATAGCTTAGTAGTACATACAACTTGAGGAATTACTGGAGGCTGGTTTGGTTAATTCGCTTAATGCAATTAAATCAAAATGAAATGAAATGCTCTTAAGTGCCTGTTAAACTCAGGTGGTCTAACCAAACAGTAACTACTCAAAGCTTTAAAACACTGCAGTATTATGGTGACTTTATTGCAACCTGGTTGTGGTGGAGCTCACAACCTTTCAGAAAAATGCAAGTGCTGACAATTTAGAGAAATAAATTGCTTGGAAAAACTGAATCAAAAACCAATTAGCCACAACAGTAAAAGCCAGATTACTAGTATTTTGAGCCTTTCCTGATGGATTTAATATTGTTCTATTTCAGTAGTGGTCAGTTATGACGTAAGTGCATTTGCTCGCTTGAAATTTAAGGCATCACATCTTAGAGGATGCGGCAATGGCAGCGGCTCCTGGACGGCTGTAAACATGCAAGGCGGCGTCCTGAAAAACACAAATTGAAGAAGAGAAACTCAAAAATGAGATCAGACACTTTAATGGGCAGAATATTACTGTAATTACAATGTACTACTATGAGTACTTTGACACCAGATAAAAATCCATCCACACGTTTCTTCTTATTTAACACCTCAGTTTCATACCATGTCCTCTTACTTTAAGGTCAGACATTTTTCTATGCCTTTGATTATCTGTATCATCTAATGAAAGTCTTATTGATTGTTAAATGCTCCTTTCTAAAAAAAAAAAAAAAAAAAAAAAAAAAAAAAAAAAAAAAAAAACGCCTTTTGGTAAAGTCTCTAAAGATATTTAACTGTGAACCAGTGTGGCTAATGAATGAATGAAATTACAACTTGCACTGGATGCTGTACATAAACACACAACTAGACAAGGCCCGTTTACCTTCTTGGCCTCCGCATTGTACTTCTTGAGAAGAGTCTCAACTCTGTTTCCATAGTCTGGATGGACAGCCTTCAAATTCTCAACCTGCAAGACATGCAAGAAAAATATTACAGTCCTGGAGGATAGCAGGTTCTTCTAAAAACAAAACAAAACACACATCCTCTTCATCTCCCCATGAAAAAATAAACAGATTACATACTGTAAATAGATTACATTTACCAATAAGCACAACATGTTTCCTGAAACCTCATATTCCAAAAAGCACAAACTATGAGCGACAGCAAAGTGAGAGACTGTAGTGCTTGGTCTCACCATGCGTTTCTGGATGAAGAGCTGGGCTCCTTTCAGGGACCCTGCCATGTTCTGGCATAGTCTCTGTCGCTCCTCTTCATTCAGGACCTGAGTGTAGAAGGTGCGAACCTGCAAAAAAAAAAAAAAAAACCACACAGGTTTATTCTCCAGAGGAAAAAGGAACTAATCAGACACAGATTTTGACTCAGTCCTTAACTGGATTTCCAAGTTCTGAAACAACCTCTTATCATACAGCTATCGTTTGTTACTAATAAGAATTGGCCTTAGCTGCAGTTGTGTTCCTTACAAGATGAGGCCGAAGAAACCAAACGAGTGCAGTAACAGGAAGAAAAAGCCTTAAAAACTAAATCTAGATATTTCCATTACCCTTTACAAAATGAGCAACTATTTCATCTTATCATTCGATCCACTGTTCATATTAAATACAGATTTATGCAGCTTTTTAATATTAGCAAATCTGAAAATGCCTGGGCCTCAGACACTCTGTGTCATACGCCTACAAATCCTGTTAAATCATCATTACCTGTGTGACATTGTCTTCATCTGAGCTGTTGTAACGAGCAACATCTGCAGACACTTGGAACTTGGACTCCATAAACTGAGGCTGGGTCTCTGGGGCACTGAAGCTGTTAGGGTAGTAGTTTGGAGCGCCACCTGGTGGTCAAACAAAAACACTGGTGAGGCAGTGAAGGAAAGAAATTTAAAAATGAACAAAGACGAGATGTTTGTGGAAAAACCATAATCAGTGGTTATAGTGATGACATACGTTATTCACACATCTACCACTGTAAAATGCATGAAATGTAGCAATAAAATTAATGTGTTATCACTAGTTTTTACATTTTGTGCACAATGTAGATGACTGTGGTTATGCATGTTATAAAATTATTTCTAACTAGAAAAATTTGCATTTCCTGCGAAAATGCAGTGTGGATGCTGTAACGCTGAAGCTGTCTGCTAAAAATAGCTGAAAAAGCTGAAAAGTAGCAAAAAATTGCAATAACTTTGCAGAAGCATAAGAACTTAGCAAAAATGTTAATTACTTGGCAGAAATACAATAACATAGCAGAACTTAGCAGAAATATTGTAACTTAGCAGAAACATGATAACTTCTCACAAATACAGGAATTTAGCAAACATGGTACAAGATTACAGATACTTTTTTTTTAACAAAAATACCTAAACATTGCAGAAATATTGTGATTTAGGACAAATATTACAACATAGCAGAAATGCTGTGATTCAGCAAATATAGTATGCTATGGCACAAACAGAATGAAAATGCTCAAATACTATGATTTTGCTCAAATACCATGATCATGCAATAATACCAATATTTGGCAGGAATACTATGATTTGGTAGAAATACTGTAATTACGCAGAAATACTATATTTACCTCAAATCCTATAAAATAGTAGAAATAGTATGATTTAGCAGAAATACTGTATTTAGCACAAATACCGAAAAGTAGCAGAAATACTATAATTTAGCATAATAGTAATAACTTACACAATTACAAATATGGACACATATGGAAACACACATGCACAGAGACACACAGCAGCAGCAGCAGCAAGTGAACAAACAGGGGCTGTACATACAGTGTTTCCTGTATGTTTCTAGGTGGGTCAAAAAGCCTGGAGCTGCTAAATTTGAATCCACAAAATCAGAGAGGCTGTGTACTTTTTCCCGCCAAAACAGGTGCACTACACGCAGGAACACAGAGGGAGACTGAATTTTTGCAGTCTACTTCTCATAGTGAGGACTCCCCTCAAACAATGACCATAATTTCCAAACCGTAGGGGCTAGAGCGGTCATTCTTACAACGTTTTGTTCAGAAGAGATGGGGGAATCGTCAAGTGTTATCTATTTAAAATAAAAATATTAATTTTTAGAGATATATGACATAGACGGAAAGGTTGGCTTACAAGCCATGTAGGCCCCAATATGCAAATTTGAATGCCTCAGCCCTCACACATGATTGGCTGGGTGGGAAACTGAGCAGGCCCTGATTTGTAAATTTGAATGTCTCAGACCTCAGATATGATTGGCTGGCTTAGAAGCCATGAAGGCCTCAAGTATGCAAATTTGTATGTCTCAGCCCTCAGATGTGATTGGCTGGCTGGGAAGCCATGCAGGCCCTGATATGTAAATTTAAAAGTCTCAGTCCTCACAGAGGATTGGCTGCCTGGGGACCTGGCAGAAATATATAGAAATACTATGATTAAGCACAAATACGACATTTAGTAGAAATACTATATTTAGCACAAATCTTATAAAAGAGCAGAAATAGTATGATTTGGCAGAAATGCTGTATATAGCACAAATCTTATAAAATAGCAGAAATATTATGATTTAGCAGAAATGCTGTATTTAGCACAAATCTCATAAAATAGCAGAAATAGTATGATTTAGCAGATATACTATATTTAGCACAAATCTTATAAAATAGCAGAAACAGTATGATTTAGCACAATAGTAATAACTTAAATAGAAAAATTAGAAAAGCAAAATGGACAGCTGAAAAAATCCTGAATATGATAAGGGTCCCTCAAATGTAATTGTTCAATGAAAAAAATCAGCAAAAAAAGTATAACAGTCACACAATCACAAATATGTACACATATGGAAACACACATGCACAGACAGACACACACAGGATCAAATTCAGTCAACCAGTTTAAATATATTGAATTTAAATCATACATTAAGATGCTCCCATAAAAACTCTCTCTCGCCCTCTCTTTCTCTCTCTCTCTGTTACACACACACACACACACACACACACACACACACACACACACACAATCACAAATATGTACACATATGGAAACACATATGCACAGAGAGACACACACAGGACCAAATTCAGAGAGAAATCAAGTTTCTAGGTCAGTCAAGCAGCCTGGGAGCTGCTAAATTTGAATCCACCAATCAGAGAGGCTGTGTACTTTTTCCCGCCAAAACAGGTGCAGCCGTTTTTACACACGCTGCACAGAGAGGCATGATTTTTGCAGTGTATTTCTCATAGTGAGGATTCCCCTCAAACAAATGGCCATAATTTCCTAACCGTAGGGGCTAGAATGGTCATTCTTACACCGTTTTGTTCAGAAGATATGGGGGAATCGTAAAGTGTTGACAATTTATCATTAAAATATGAATTATTAAAGATATTTGACTTCTAATGCACTGTAACTGAGTAGAGGCAAAGCGAAAACTGCCTTGACTTGCCCTCAAACAACGCTTTCTAACTCAATATCTATTTGGAGTATCGATATCATTCTTTCACCGTAAGAGACAGCAGGCTTTGGTGAACAGTCATGGAAATTTTCAGGTCTCTGTGGAAATCTGTCAAAAAGATATGACGAGAGAAAAAAGTGCCTCATTTCCAGAGTTTGAAATCTGAAGAAATCTGAGCGAGGGACAAATTTCCTACCCTCAAACTAACCCAATTCATGGCCAAATGGTAATAGATGAGAAAAAACTTCTTGAATTGTGAGCATCAGGAGTGTCTGAAGATATATTGGCACAAGCCTCATGTCTTAACTTCGCTTCGTTCGGGAGATATGACGATTCGAAAATGCCTCTCATTACAGAAATCAAGCGGTGATTTTAAACGAACTCTCCATTGACTTTCTATGGGGATTTTTGAGACTTTGTGTTGGTCTGGGGAGATTTGCCAAAATTCTATAAATCCCACAACAATAATAGTGACATTTTCTGAAAGCCAGCAAAAATACCTACGTTTTGATGTATAATTTGTGGCGGTTGAGTGAAAATTGAGCAAGTAGCAAGAAGTTGTTCGGACATAAAGAGAAAATTGCGAAAGGTACAGTGGCTCACACAGAACCAACTGCATAGCAACCATAACAACACATGTATTTTGTGAAAAATCACAAAGATGAAACTCAAAACTTAAAGAGGGATAAGATGAAAACAGTAACAGATATGAAAAAGCTGAATCAAACATGAATAGCCCAATAATTTGTGAACATTTTAAAGTTTAAATGGAGTTTCTATGTGAAAGTATAAGGAAGTAGTTAAGTTTCAAAAACAAGCAAGTTTTAGCAGAATTGCGGAAGTTTCCCATTCATTTCAATGGGACAAATTAAAGGAAAAAAACTTGATATTTCAAAAAGTATAATAGTAATAGATACCAAAAGTCATAGCCGGAAAGAGCAGAAATAGCAAAATATTGTGAAATTCGAACGGTGAAAATAGCACAAAAATTGTGGAACTAGTTAAAGGCCAAAAAACGTACGGAAGCAACTTGAAGATGAAGAATAACTAGAAAAATTTGCATTTCCTGCGAAAATGCTGTGTGGATGCCGGAACGCTGAAGCTGTCTGCTGAAAATGACTGAAAAAGATGAAAAGCTGCAAAAATTGTATGGCAGTAAAGAAATTGAAAAATTATGCTGAAAACAAGTGAAAAAAAACAGAAACTTTTGCTGAAAAGAGGTGAAAAGGCAAAGATTGTGCTTCGAAGGGGTACAGAAGTTCAAATTTGTACTGAAAAGAGGTGAAAGGGTTTCCTCTGAAATGAGCAGATGATACTGAGATTTGTATTGATAAGAGGTGAAAGGCTGGAAATTCTGCTTAAAATAGGTGAATCAGCAGAATTTCTACTGAAAAGAGGTAAAGAAGTAGTTGCACTGAAAACAGGTGAGTCAGCAGAATGTCTGTAAAAAAGAGATTTCTGTTGAAAACACCTGAAAAATCTGGGATTTGTGCTGAAAAGGGGTGAAGAAGAGGTGTTGGGCTGTTGAGAAGAGTTAAATAAGTTGAACTGACAAATGCGATGATATGGCACAAATACTATGATTGGGTAGAAATACTATAATTTGGCACAAATAATATGAATTGGTTCAAATGCTATGATTTGAAAGAAATACTATGATTTGGCAGAAATACTATTATTTAGTCGAAATACTATGATTTACCAGAAATACTATGCCTTAGTAGTAATACTATAACATAACAGATATATGATGATTTTGCAGACATTCTGGTTTTACACAAATACTATAATGTGGCAGTATACTATGTTTTAGCACAAATACTATGATTTGCTATAAATACTATGATTTGGCACATATACTATATTCAGCACATATACTATAACAAAACAGAAAGTCTACGACTTAGTAGTAATACTATAACATAATAGATATACATGAGTCTATGTTTTTGCACAACTAGCACAATATGGCAGAAATGCTATGATTTAGCAGAAGTACTATGATTTAGTACAAATACGATGATTTGGCAATAATACTGCATTTCAGCACAACTACTGAGATTTGGGTGAAATACTATGATTTAGAAGAAATACTATGTCTTCATACAAATACTATGTTTTGGTTCGAATACTTTGATTTGCAAAAAATACTATGATTTGGCACAAGTACCATGACTTAGTACAAATACTACGAATTGGCAGAAATACTGTGACTTAGTAGTAATACTATAATATAACATACTGTGATTTTGCAGACATAGTATGTTTTTGCACATATACTACGATTTTGCTCAAATACTACGAAATTGCAGTAATACTATGATTTTGAAGGAATACTATGATTAGGTAGAAATACTATACCTTAGTAGTAATACTATAACATAACAGATATACTGTGATTTTGCAGACATAGCATGTTTTTGCACAAATACTACGATTTTGCTCAAATACTATGAAATTGCAGTAATACTATGATTTTGAAGGAATACTATGATTAGGTAGAAATACTATGCCTTAGTAGTAATACTATAACATAACAGATATACTGTGATTTTGCAGACATTCTATGTTTTTGCACAAATACTACAATTTGGCAGAATTACTATGTTTGGGCACAAATACTATGATTTGCTATAAATACTATGATTTGGCACATATACTATAATCAGCAGATATACTATAACATAACAGAAATTCTACGACTTAGTAGTAATACTATAACATAACAGAAATTTTAATTGGGCACAAATACTATAATTTGGCACAAATACCATGATTTGGCAAAAAAATACGATGATATGGCAGAAATACTATGATTGGGTACAAATACTATGATTTGGCACAAGTACTATGATTTAGTACAAATACCATGATTGGCAGAATTACTATGTTTCAGCACAAATACTATGATTTGGCAATAATACTGCGTTTTGGCACAACTACTGAGAATTGATTAAAATACTATGATTTAGAAGAAATACTATGACTTCGTACAAATACAATGTTTTGGTTTGAATAATATGATTTGCAAAAAATACTATGATTTGGCACAAGTACCATGATTTAGTACAAATACTATGATTAGGTACAAATACTATGATTTGGCACAAATACTATGATTTAGCAGAAATACTATGTTTTAACATAAATAATATCTTTGGACAGAAATTTCTGCTAAAAGGTACTGTTTCTGCTTTTTAGCAGAAATACTGTAATTTTGCATAAATACTATGATTTGGGATAAATACTATGATTTGGCAGATATACTGTATTCAGCAAATATACTATAACATAACAGACATTCCGCCACGTAGTAGTAAAACTATAACATAAAATAAATATTATGGTTTTGCCCCAAAACCATGATTTGGAACAAACACCATGATTTTTCAAAAATACTATGATTTAGCAGAAATACTATGATTGAGCAGAAGTACTAAGATGTAGTAGAAGTACTTTGATTTAACAGAAATACTATTATGGAGGAGTAATACTTTAACATGGGAGAATTATTGATACACACAGACACACACATACACAGAGAGCAAAGTGTACAGGGGCTGTTAAGAGTCTGGGCTTGGTATATCTAGGTCAGCTAAATTGGCTGCACCTGCTGTAATCAGCCCTTACACACACAGACACAGAGAGAGCTATGGGTTTTCTTCAGTGTATTTCTCACATTCAGGATTCCCCTCGAACAAATGGCCATAATTTCCTAACCGTAGGGGCTAGAACGCTCATTCTGACACCGTTCTGTTCAGAAGAGATGGGGAAAACTTCAGGCCTTCATAATTCAGAGATAAAATATAAATTATTAAAGATATATGACTTGTAATACACTGTAACTGAGTAGAGGCGAAGCAAAACTGCCTTGACTTGCCCTGAAACAACGTCATGTAACTCTAAATCTATATGGAGCATCTAAATCATTCTTTCACCGTAAGAAACAGCAGGCTTTGGTGAACAGTAATGGAAATTTTCAGGTCTCTGTTGAAATCCATCAAAAAGATATGACGAGAGAAAAAAGTGCCTCATTTCCAGAGTTTGAAATCTGAAGAAATCTGAGCAAGGGACAAATTTCCTACCCTCAAACAAGTGTAATTCATGGCCAAACGGTAATAGGTGAGGAAAAAATTCTTGAATTGTGAGCATCAGGGATGCCTGAAGATATATTGGCACAAGCGTCATGTCTCAACTTTGTTTCGTTAAGGAGATATGACGATTTGAAAATGCCTGTCATTAGAGAATTCCAGCACTGATTTTGAAGAAACTCTCCATTGAGTTTCTATGGAGAGTTTTCAAACTTCATGTTACTCTGAGGAGATTTGCAAAAAATCTGTAAGTCCCACAACAATGATAGTGACATTTTCTGAAAGCCAGCAAAAATACCTACGTTTTGATGTATAATTTTTGGGGGTTGAGTGAAAATTGAGCGAGTAGCAAGAAGTTGTTCAGACATGAAGAGAAAATTCAGAAAGGACAAGTGCACACTCTGAGTTAATTGCATAGCAACCATAACAACGCATGTATTTTCTGAAAAATCACAATTTTGCAACTGAAAACTTAAAGAGGTATAAGATTAAAACGGTAGAAGATCTGAAAAAGCTGAATCATACTGGAATAGCCCAATAATCTGAGAACATTTTAAAGTTTGAATGGAGTTTCTAGGTGAAAGTATGAGGAAGTAGTTAAGTTTCAAAACCAAGCAAGTTTTAGCAGAATTGTGGAAGTTTTCCATTCATTTCAATGGGACAAAAAAAAGGAAAAAAGTGTAATATTTTAAAAAGTATAATAGTAATAAACACCAAAAGTCATAGCTGCAATAAGCAGAAAGAGCAGAACAGTATAGAGTTTGAACGGAGAAAATCGGACAAAAACTGCGGAAGTAGTTAAGCGCCGAAAAACGTACGGAAGCAACTTGAAGATGAAGAAAAGATAAAGAACTAGAAAAATTTGCATTTCCTGCGAAAATGCTGTGTGGATGCCGGAACGCTGAAGCTGTCTGCTAAAAATCACTGAAAATTTTGAAAAGCTGCAAAAATTGTATGGCAGTAAAGAAACTGAAAAATTCTGCTGAAAACAGGTGAAGAAGCAGAATCATTTGCTGAAAAGAGGTGAAAAGGCAAACATTCTGCTTAAAAGGGGTAAAGAATTTCAAATATGTACTGAAAAGAGGTGAAAAGCTTCCTTCTGAAAAGAGCAGAAGATACTGAGATTTGTACTGATAAGAGGTGAAAGGCTGAAAATTCTGCTTAAAATAGGTGAATCAGCAGAATTTCTACTGAAAAGAGGTAAAGAAGTAGAACATTGCACTGAAAAAGGGTGAATCAGCAGAATTTCTGCTAAAAAAGAGATTTCTGTTGAAAACACCTGAAAAAGCTGGGATTTGTGCTGAAAAGGGGTGAAAAAACTCACAATTCTGCTGAAACGGGGTGAAGAAGAGGTGTTGGGCTGTTGAGAAGAGTTAAATAAGTTGAACTCATATGTTTGGGTACAAATACTATGATTTGGCAATAATACTGCATTTTAGCACAACTACTGAGATTTGATTGAAATACTATGATTTAGAAGAAATATTATGACTTTGTACAAATACAATGTTTTGGCACAAATACTATGATTTGGTTCGAATGCTATGATTTGAAACAAATAATATGATCTGGCAGAAATACTATTATTTAGTAGAAATACTATGATTTACCAGGAGTACTATGTTTCTGCAAAAATACTATGATTTTGCAGAAATACTATGCATTAGTAGTAAAAACCATAACATCACAGTTATATGATGATTTTGCAGACATTCTGGTTTTACACAAATACTATAATGTGGCAGAAATACTATGTATTAGCACAAATACAATGATTTGCTATAAATACTATGATTTGGCACATATACTATATTCAGCAGATATACTATAACAAAACAGAAAGTCTACGACTTAGTAGTAATACTATAACATAATAGATATACTATAATTTTGCAGACAGCCTATGTTTTTGCACAACTAGCACAATATGGCAGAAATACTATGATTTGGGACAAGTACTATGATTTAGTACAAATACTCTTATTGGCAGAAATACTATGTTTCAGTACAAATACTACGATTTGGCAGTAATACTGGGTTTTAGCACAACTACTGAGATTTGGGTGAAATACTATGATTTAGAAGAAATACTATGACTTCGTACAAATACAATGTTTTGGTTCTAATAATATGATTTGCAAAAAACACTATGATTTGGCACAAATACCATGATTTAGTACAAATACTACGATTTCGCTCAAATACTATGAAATTGCAGTAATACTATGATTTAGAAGGAATATTATGATTTGGTAGAAATACTATGCCTTATTAGTAATACTATAACATAACAGATATACTGTGATTTTGCAGACATAGTATGTTTTTGCACAAATACTACGATTTTGCTCAAATACTATGAAATTGCAGTAATACTATGATTTTGAAGGAATACTATGATTAGGTAGAAATACTATGCCTTAGTAGTAATACTATTACATAACTGATAAACTGTGATTTTGCAGACACAGTATGTTTTTGCACAAATACTACGATTTCGCTCAAATACTATGAAATTGCAGTAATACTAGGATATTGAAGGAATACTATGATTTGGCACAAATACCATGCCTTAGTAGTAATACTATAACATAACAGATATACTGTGATTTTGCAGACATAGTATGTTTTTGCACAAATACTACAATTTTGCTCAAATACTATGAAATTGCAGTAATACTATGATTTTGAAGGAATACTATGTTTAGGTAGAAATACTATGCCTTAGTAGTAAAACTATAACATAACAGACATGCTGTGATTTTGCAGACACAGTATGTTTTTGCACGAATACTACGATTTCGCTCAAATACTATGAAATTGCAGTAATACTATGATTTTGAAGGAATACTATGATTTGGTAGAAATACTATGCCTTAGTAGTAATACTATAACATAACAGATATACTGTGATTTTGCAGACATAGTATGTTTTTGCACAAATACTACGGTTTTGCTCAAATACTATGAAATTGCAGTAATACTATGATATTGAAGGAACACTATGATTTGGTAGAAATACCATGCCTTAGTAGTAATACTATAACATAACAGACATGCTGTGATTTTGCAGACATAGTATGTTTTTGCACAAATACTACGATTTCGCTCAAATACTATGAAATTGCAGTAATACTATGATTTTGAAGGAATACTATGATTTGGTAGAAATACTATGCCTTAGTAGTAATACTATAACATAACAGATATACTGTGATTTTGCAGACATAGTATGTTTTTGCACGAATACTACGGTTTTGCTCAAATACTATGAAATTGCAGTAATACTATGATTTTGAAGGAACACTATGATTTGGTAGAAATACCATACCTTAGTAGTAATACTATAACATAACAGATATACTGTGATTTTGCAGACATAGTATGTTTTTGCACAAATTCTACAGTTTCGCTCAAATACTATGAAATTGCAGTAATACTATGATATTGAAGGAATACTATGATTTGGTAGAAATACTATGCCTTAGTAGTAATACTATAACATAACAGATATACTGTGATTTTGCAGACATATGTTTTTGCACAAATACTACAATTTGGCAGAAATACTATGTTTGGGCACAAATACTATGATTTGCTATAAATACTATGATTTGGCACATATACTATAATCAGGAGATATACTATAACATAACAGAAATTCTACGACCTAGTAGTAATACTATAACATAACAGAAATTTTAATTGGGCACAAATACTCTAATTTGGCACAAATACCATGATTTGGCAAAAAAATACCATGATTTGGCACAGATACCATGATTTGGCAGAAATACTATGATTGGGTACAAATATTATGATTTCGCACAAGTACTATGGCTTAGTACAAATAATATGATTTGGCACTAATACTATGATTTAGCAGAAACACTATGTTTTAACATAAATAATATCTTTTGATATAAATTTCTGCTAAAAGGTACTATTTCTGCTTTTAGCAGAAATACTGTAATTTTGCATAAATATTATGAATTGGGATAAATACTATGATTTGCTATAAATACTATGATTTGGCACATATACTATAATCAGCAGATATACTATAACATAACAGAAATTCTACGATATATTAGTAATACTATAGCCTAACAGAAATTTTAATTGGGCACAAATAACATGATTTGGCACAAATACCATGATTTGGCAAAAAAATACCATGATTTGGCACAAATACAATGATATGGCAGAAATACTATGATTGGGTACAAATACTATGATTTGGCACAAGTACTATGACTTAGTACAAATACTATGATTTGGCACAAATAGTATGATTTAGCAGAAATACTATGTTTTAATATAAATGATATCTTTTGACAGAAATTTCTGCTAAAAGGTACTATTTCTGATTTTTAGCAGAAATACTGTAATTTTGCATAAATACTATAATTTGAGATAAATACTATGATTTGGCAGATATACTATATTCAGCACATATACTATAACATAACAGACATTCCCCCACTAAGTAGTAATCTCATAACATGAAATAAATATTATTGGTTTGGCCCCAAAACCATGATTTGGCACAAATACCATGATATTTCAAAAATACTATGATTTAGCAGAAATACTATGATTGAGCAGAAGTACTAAGATGTAGTAGAAGTACTTTGATTTAACAGAAATACTATTATGGAGGAGTAATACTTTAACATGGGAGAATTATTGATACACACAGACACACACATACACAGAGAGCAAAGTGTACAGGGGCTGTTAAGAGTCTGGGCTTGGTATATCTAGGTCAGCTAAATTGGCTGCACCTGCTGTAATCAGCACTTACACACACAGACACAGAGAGAGCTATGGGTTTTCTTCAGTGTATTTCTCACATTCAGGATTCCCCTCGAACAAATGGCCATAATTTCCTAACCGTAGGGGCTAGAATGCTCATTCTGACACCGTTCTGTTCAGAAGAGATGGGGAAAACTTCAGGCCTTCTTAATTCAGAGATAAAATATAAATTATTAAAGATATATGACTTGTAATACACTGTAACTGAGTAGAGGCGAAGCAAAACTGCCTTGACTTGCCCTCAAACAACGTTATGTAACTCTAAATCTATATGGAGCATCTAAATCATTCTTTCACCGTAAGAAACAGCAGGCTTTGGTGAACAGTCATGGAAATTTTCAGGTCTCTGTTGAAATCCATCAAAAAGATATGACGAGAGAAAAAAGTGCCTCATTTCCAGAGTTTGAAATCTGAAGAAATCTGAGCGAGGGACAAATTTCCTACCCTCAAACAAGTGTAATTCATGGCCAAACGGTAATAGGTGAGGAAAAAATTCTTGAATTGTGAGAATCAGGGATGCCTGAAGATATATTGGCACAAGCGTCATGTCTCAACTTTGTTTCGTTAAGGAGATATGACGATTTGAAAATGCCTCTCATTAGAGAATTCCAGCACTGATTTTGAAGAAACTCTCCATTGAGTTTCTATGGAGAGTTTTCAAACTTCATGTTACTGTGAGGAGATTTGCAAAAAATCTGTAAGTCCCACAACAATGATAGTGACATTTTCTGAAAGCCAGCAAAAATACCTACGTTTTGATGTATAATTTGTGGGGGTTGAGTGGAAATTGAGCGAGTAGCAAGAAGTTGTTCAGACATGAAGAGAAAATTCAAGAAGGACAAGTGCACAGTCTGAGTTAATTGCATAGCAACCATAACAACGCATGTATTTTCTGAAAAATCACAATTTTGCAACTGAAAACTTAAAGAGGTATAAGATTAAAACGGTAGAAGATCTGAAAAAGCTGAATCATACTGGAATAGCCCAATAATCTGAGAACATTTTAAAGTTTGAATGGAGTTTCTAGGTGAAAGTATGAGGAAGTAGTTAAGTTTCAAAAACAAGCAAGTTTTAGCAGAATTGCGGAAGTTTTCCATTCATTTCAATGGGACAAATTAAAGGAAAAAAGTGTAATATTTTAAAAAGTATAATAGTAATAAACACCAAAAGTCATAGCTGCAATAAGCAGAAAGAGCAGAACAGTATAGAGTTTGAACGGAGAAAATCGGACAAAAACTGCGGAAGTAGTTAAGCGCCGAAAAACGTACGGAAGCAACTTGAAGATGAAGAAAAGATAAAGAATAAAGAGAAACAGGAACTCAATAGTGTGGAAGCCCTTGAGGGCATCCACACAATAAAGAGAAACAGGAACTCAATAGTGTGGAAGCCCTTGAGGGCATCCACACAATAATAAAGAACTAGAAAAATTTGCATTTCCTGCGAAAATGCAGTGTGGATGCTGTAATGCTGAAGCTGTCTGCTAAAAATAGCTGAAAAAGCTGAAAACTTGCAGAAATTGTAAAAACTTTGCAGAAGCAAAGGAACTTTGCTAAAATGTAGTAACTTAGCAGAACTGCAATATCTTAGAGGAAACATCATACTTGGCAGAAATACAATAGCATAGCAGAACTTAGCAGAAATGTAACTTACCAGAAACACGATAACTTCTCAAAAATACAAGAATTTAGGAGAAATAGTATAACATAACAGACAGAATATATTTAGCCAAACATTCTTAAACATTACAGAAATACTATGATTTAGAAAAACAGTACAACATAGCAGAAACGCTGTCATTTACCAGAGACACTGTAATATACCATCAATATTGTAATTTTAAATAAATACTATGTTTTAGCAAAAATACTCCAGTTTAGCACAAATATTATAACATAGCAGAAATACTATTCTATAGCAGAAATGCTATATTTAGATAGAAAAATATAATATTGTAGAAATACTATGATTTAGCAGAAATCCTACAATATAGCTTAAAAACAATGATTTGGAACAGATACTATGATTGAGCAGAATAGTAATAACTTAAGTGAAAATATTGGAAAGTTAGTCAGGACTTCCCTCAAACAAACAGCCATAAATTCCTAACCGTAGGGGCTAAAACGGTCATTCTTAGACCGTTTTGTTCAGACGACATGGGGGAATCTTGAAATGTTGACCATTTAAAATAAAAATATGAAATATTATAGATATATGACATAGATGATTGGCTGGCTGGGAAGCCATGAAGGCAACAATATGCAAATTTGAATGTGCCAGCCCTCATATATGATTGGTTGTCTTAGAAGCCATGAATGCCCCAATATGCACATTTGAATATGCCAGCCCTCAGATATGAGTGGCTGGCTGGGAAGTCAGGAAGGCAATAATATGCAAATTTGAATGTGCCAGCCCTCATATATGATTGGTTGTCTTAGAAGCCATGAATGCCCCAATATGCACATTTGAATGTGCCAGCCCTCAGATATGATTGGCTGGCTGGGAAGTCAGGAAGGCAATAATAAGCAAATTTGAATGTGCAAGCCCTCAGATATGATTGGTTGTCTTAGAAGCCATATACAAAGCAGTAAAACTGTACTATGATTTGGTACAAAAACTATAATTAATAAAAAATACTATATTTTGCAGAAATACACTTTTTTAGCAGAAACACTATAGTTAGCACAAATCTTACGAAATAGCAGAAATAGTATGATTTAGCAGAAATGCTAGATTTAGCACAAATACTGAAAAGCAGCAGAAATGCTATGACTTAGCACAATATTAATAACTTAAATAGAAAAATTGGAAAAGCAAAATGGACAGCTGAACAAATGCTGAACATGCTAAGGGTCCCTCAAATGTAACTGTTAAATGAAAAAAAATCAGCAAAAAAAAGTATAACCGTCACACAATCACAAATATGGACACATATGGAAACACACATGCACAGAGAGACACACACAGGACCAAATTCAGTCAACCAGTCTAAATATATTGAATTTAAATCATACAATAAGATGCTCCCATAAAAAGGCTCTCTCTGTCTGTCACACACACACACACACACACACACACACACACACACACAGCAGCAGCAGCATCAGCATCAGCAAGTGAACAGGGGCTGTTAACAGCATGTTTCTAGGTCAGTCAAACAGCTGTGAGATTCTCAATTTGAATCCACCAATCAGAGAGGCTGTGTGCTTTTTCCCGCCAAAACTGGTGCACCAAGTGCAGGCTTTTACACATGCAGCAAAGAGAGAGACAGGATTTTTGCAGTCTATTTCTCATAGTCAGGACTCCCCTCAAACAAACAGCCATAAATTCCTAACCGTAGGGGCTAAAACGGTCATTCTTAGACCGTTTTGTTCAGACGACATGGGGGAATCTTGAAATGTTGACCATTTAAAATAAAAATATGAAATATTATAGATATATGACATAGATGATTGGCTGGCTGGAAAGCTATGAAGGCCCTAATATGCAAATTTGAATGTGCCAGCCCTCAGATATGATTGGCTGGCTGGGAAGCCATGAAGGCAACAATATGCAAATTTTAATGTGCCAGCCCTCAGATATGATTGGCTTGCTGGGAAGCCATGAAGGCAACAATATGCAAATTTGAATGTGCCAGCCCTCAGATATGATTGGTTGTCTTAGGAACCATGAATGCCCCAATATGCAAATTTGAATGTGCCAGCCCTCAGATGTGATTGGCTAGTTGTGAAGTCGTGCAGGTCCTGATATATAAATTTGAATATTACAGTCCTTACAGAGGATTGACTCCCTGGGGACCTGGCAGAAATATATAGAAATACAATGATTACCCAGAAATACTGCATTTAGTAGAAATACTATGTTTTAGCACAAATACTATAAAATGGCAGAAATACTATAATTAAGCAGAAATACTATATTAAGTACAAATCCTATAAAATAGCAGAAATAGTATGATTTAGCAGAAATGCTATATTTAGCACAAATACTGAAAAGCAGCAGAAATGCTGTGACTTAGCACAATAGTAATAACTTAAATAGAAAAATTGGAAAAGCAAAATGAACAGCTGAGAAAATGCTGAACATGCTAAGGGTCCCTCAAATGTAATTGTTCAATGAAAAAAAAATCAGCAAAAAAAAGTATAACAGTCACACAATCACAAATATGGACACATATGGAAACACACAGAGAGACACACAGGATCAAATTCAGTCAACCAGTCTAAATATATTGAATTTAAATCATACAATAAGATGCTCCTATAAAAACTCTCTCTCGCCCTCTCTTTCTCTCTCTCTCTCTCTCTCTGTCACACACACACACACACACACACACACACACACAGGGAGAGAAAATCAAGTTTCTAGGTCAGCCAAGCAGCCTGGGAGCTGCTAAATTTGAATCCACCAATCAGAGAGGCTGTGTACTTTTTCCCGCCAAAACAGGTGCACACACGCAGCACAGAGACAGGATTTGTGCTGTCTACTTTTCATAGTGAGGACTCCCCTCAAACAAATGGCTATAATTTCCTAACCGTAGGGGCTAGAACAGTCATTCTTACACCGTTTTGTTCAGAAGAGATGGGGGAATCTTACAGTGTTGACAATTTATCATTAAAATATGAATTATTGAAGATATTTGACTTCTAATGCACCATAACTGAGTAGAGGCAAAGCGAAAACTGCCTTGACTTGCCCTCAAACAACGGTTTCTAACTCTAAATCTATTTGGAGTATAGATATCATTCTTTCACCGTAAGAGACAGCAGGCTTTGGTGAACAGTCATGGAAATTTTCAGGTCTCTGTGGAAATCTATCAAAAAGATATGACGAGAGAAAAAAGTGCCTCATTTCCAGAGTTTGAAATCTGAAGAAATCTGAGCGAGGGACAAATTTCCTACCCTCAAACAAACCCAATTCATGGCCAAATGGTAATAGCTGAGAAAAAAATTCTTGAATTGTGAGCGTCAGGAGTGTCTGGAGATATATTGGCACAAGCCTCATGTCTTAACTTTGCTTTGTTCGGGAGATATGACGGTTCGAAAATGCCTCTCATTACAGAAATCAAGCGGTGATTTTAAACGAACTCTCCATTGACTTTCTATGGGGATTTTTGAGACTTTGTGTTGCTCTGAGGAGATTTGCCAAAATTCTATAAATCCCACAACAATGATAGTGACATTTTCTGAAAGCCAGCAAAAATACCTACGTTTTGATGTATAATTTGTGGCGGTTGAGTGAAAATTGAGCAAGTAGCAAGAAGCTGTTCGGACATAAAGAGAAAATTGCGAAAGGTACAGTGGCTCACACAGAACCAACTGCATAGCAACCATAACAACACATGTATTTTGTGAAAAATCACAAAGATGAAACTCAAAACTTAAAGAGGGATAAGATGAAAACAGTAACAGATATGAAAAAGCTGAATCAAACATGAATAGCCCAATAATTTGTGAACATTTTAAAGTTTAAATGGAGTTTCTATGTGAAAGTATAAGGAAGTAGTTAAGTTTCAAAAACAAGCAAGTTTTAGCAGAATTGCGGAAGTTTCCCATTCATTTCAATGGGACAAATTAAAGGAAAAAAACTTGATATTTCAAAAAGTATAATAGTAATAAATACCAAAAGTCATAGCCGGAAAGAGCAGAAATAGCAAAATATTGTGAAATTTGAACGGTGAAAATAGCACAAAAATTGTGGAACTAGTTAAAGGCCAAAAAACGTACGGAAGCAACTTGAAGATGAAGAATAACTAGAAAAATTTGCATTTCCTGCGAAAATGCAGTGTGGATGCCTTAACGCTGAAGCTGTCTGCTGAAAATGACTGAAAACTTTGAAACGCTGCAAAAATTGTATGGCAGTAAAGAAACTGAAAAATTCTGCTGAAAACAGGTGAAAAAACAGAAACCTTTGCTGAAAAGAGGTGGAAAGGCAAAGATTCAGCTTAAAAGGGGTAAAGAAGTTCAAATTTGTACTGAAAAGAGGAGAGGTGAAAAGGTTTCTTCTGAAATTAGCAGAAGATACTGAGATTTGTACTGATAAGAGGTGAAAGACTGAAAATTCTGCTTAAAATAGGTGAATCAGCAGAATTTTTACTGAAAAGAGGTAAAGAAGTACAACATGGCACTGAAAACAGGTGAATCAGCAGAATGTCTGCTAAAAAGAGATTTCTGTTGAAAACACCTGAAAAATCTGGGATTTGTGCTGAAAAGGGGTGAAAAAATTCAAAATTATGCTGAAACGGGGTGAAGAAGAGGTGTTGGGCTGTTGAGAAGAGTTGAATAAGTTGAACTGACAAATGCGATGATATGGCACAAATACTATAATTGGGTACAAATACTATAATTTGGCACAAGTACTATGATTTAGTACAAATACTATGATTTGGCAGAAATACTATGCCTTAGTAGTAATACTATAACATAACAGATAGTGTGATTTTGCAGACATTCTGGTTTTACACAAATACTATAATGTGGCAGAATGACTATGTTTTAGCACAAACACAATGATTTGCTATAAATACTATGATTTGGCACATATACTGTATTCAGCAGAGATACTATAACAAAATAGAGAGTCTACGACTTAGTAGTAATACTATAACATAATAGATATACTATGATTTTGCAGACAGTCTATGTTTTTGCACAACTAGCACAATGTGGCAGAAATACTATGATTTGGCACAAGTACTATGATTTAGTAGAAATACTCTTATTGGCAGAAATACTATGTTTCAGTACAAATACTATGATTTGGCAATAATACTGCGTTTCAGCACAACTACTGAGATTTGATTGAAATACTATGATTTAGAAGAAATACTATGACTTCGTACAAATACTATGTTTTGGTTCGAATACTATGATTTGCAAAAAATGCTATGATTTGGCACAAGTACCATGATTTAGTACAAATACTACGAATTGGCAGAAGTACTGTGACTTAGTAGTAATACTTTAACATAACAGATATACTGTGATTTAACAGACAATATGTTTTTGCACGAATACTACGATTTCGCTCAAATACTATGAAATTGCAGTGATACTATGATTTTGAAGGAATACTATGATTTGGTTGAAAAGCTATGCCTTAGTTGTAATACTATAACATAACAGATATACTGTGATTTTGCAGACATTCTATGTTTTTGCACAAATACTACACTTTGGCAGAATTACTATGTTTGGGCACAAATACTATAATTTGCTATAAATACTATGATTTGGAACATATCAGCGGATATACTATAACAGAAAAGAAATTCTACGACTTAGTAGTAATACTATAACATAACAGAAATTTTAATTGGGCACAAATACCATGATTTGGCAAAACAAATACCATGTTTTGGCACAAATACGATGATATGGCAGAAATACTATGATTGGGTACAAATACTATGATTTGACACAAGTACTAGGACTTAGTACAAATACTATGATTTGGCACAAGTACTATGACTTAGTACAAATACTATGATTTGGCACAAATACTATGATTTCCCAGAATTACTATGATTGAGCAGAAGTACTAAGATGTAGTAGAAGTACTTTGATTTAGCAGAAATACTATTATGGAGGAGTAATACTTTAACATGGGAGAAATATTGATACACACACACATACACAGAGCCTAAAGGGAACAGTGGCTGTTAAGAGTCTGGGCTTGGTATATCTAGGTCAGCTAAATTGGCTGCACCTGCTGTAATCAGCACTTACACACAATTTAGCACAACTACTGAGATTTGGGTGAAATACTATGATTTAGAAGAAATACTATGACTTCGCCCAAATACAGTGTTTTGGTTCAAATAATATGATTTGCAAAAAATACTATGATTTGGCACAAGTACCATGATTTAGTACAAATACTACGATTTCGCTGAAATACTATGAAATTGCAGTAATACTATGATTTTGAAGGAATACTATGATTTGGTAGAAATACTATGCATTAGTAGTAATACTATAACATAGCAGATAAAATGTGATTTCGCAGACATAGTATGTTTTTGCACAAATACTACGATGTCGCTCAAATACTATGAAATTGCAGTAATACTATGATTTTGAAGGAATACTATGATTTGGTAGAAATACTATGCCTTAGTAGTAATACTACAACATAACAGATATACTGTGATTTTGCAGACATAGTGTGTTTTTGCACAAATACTACGATTTTGCTCAAATACTATGAAATTGCAGTAATACTATGATTTTGAAGGAATACTATGATTTGGTAGAAATACTATGCCTTAGTAGTAATACTATAACATAACAGATATACTGTGATTTTGCAGACATAGTGTGTTTTTGCACAAATACTACGATTTTGCTCAAATACTATGAAATTGCAGTAATACTATGATTTTGAAGGAATACTATGATTTGGTAGAAATACTATGCCTAAGTAGTAATACTATAACATAGCAGATATAATGTGATTTCTGCAGACATAGTATGTTTTTGCACGAATACTATGATTTCGCTCAAATACTATGAAATTGAAGTAATACTATGATTTTGAAGGAATACTATGATTTGGTAGAAATACTATGTCTAAGTAGTAATACTATAACATAGCAGATATGATCTGATTTCTGCAGACATAGTATGTTTTTGCACGAATACTATGATTTCGCTCAAATACTATGAAATTGCAGTAATACTATGATTTTGAAGGAATACTATGATTTGGTAGAAATACCATGCCTTAGTACTAGTAAGTTTGTTTTTGCACAAATACTACAATTTGGCAGAAATACTATGTTTGGGCACAAATACCATGATTTGCTATAAATGCTATGATTTGGCACATATACTATAATCACCAGATATAATATAACATAACAGAAAGTCTACGACTTAGTAGTAATACTATAACATAACAGAAATTTTAATTGGGCACAAATAACATGATTTGGCACAAATACCATGATTTGGCAAAAAAATACCATGATTTGGCACAAATACGATGATATGGCAGAAATACTATGATTGGGTACAAATACCTTGATTTGGCACAAGTACTATGACTTAGTACAAATACTATGATTTGGCACAAATACTCTGATTTAGCAGAAATACTATGTTTTAACATAAATAATATCTTTTGACAGAAATTTCTGCTAAAAGGTACTATTTCTGCTTTTTAGCAGAAATTCAGTAATTTTGCATAAATACTATGATTTGGGATAAATACTATGATTTGGCAGATATACTGTATTCAGCAAATGTACTATAACATAACAGACATTCCTCCACTTAGTAGTAATACTATAACATAAAATAAATATTATGGTTTTGCCCCAAAACCATGATTTGGCACAGACACCATGATTTTTCAAAAATACTATGATTTATCAGAAATACTATGATTGAGCAGAAATACTATGATTGAGCAGAAGTACTAAGATGTAGTAGAAGTAATAATATTATGGAGGAGTAATACTTTAACTTGGGAGAAATATTGATACACACACACATACACAGAGCCTAACTAGGTCAGCTAAATTGGCTGCACCTGCTGTAATCAGGCCTTACACACACAGACACAGAGAAGTATGAGTCTTCTTCAGTGTATTTCTCACATTCAGGACTCCCCTCGAACAAATGGCCATAATTTCCTAACCGTAGGGGCTAGAACACTCATTCTGACACCGTTTTGTTCAGAAGAGATGGGGGAATCTGCAGGTCTTTATAATTCAGAGATAAAATATAAATTATTGAAGATATATGACTTGTAATACACTGTAACTGAGTAGAGGCAAAGCAAAACTGCCTTGACTTGCCCTCAAACAACGTTTTGTAACTCTAAATCTATATGGAGCATCAAAATGATTCTTTCACCGTAAGAAACAGCAGGCTTTGGTGAACAGTCATGGGAATTTTCAGGTCTCTGTGGAAATCCATCAAAAAGATCTGACGAGAGAAAAAAGTTGCTCATTTCCAGAGTTTGAAATCTGAAGAGATCTGAGCAAGCCATGAATTTCCTACCCTCAAACAAATGTAATTCATGGCCAAACGGTAATAGGTGAGAAGAAAATTCTTGAATTGTGAGCATCAGGGGTGTCTGAAGATATATTGGCACAAGCGTCATGTCTCAACTTTGTTTCATTAAGGAGATATGACGATTTGAAAATGCCTCTCATTACAGAAATCCAGCGCTGATTTTGAACAAACTCTCCATTGACTCTCTATGGAGACTTTTACAGACTTTGTGTTGCTCTGAGGAGATTTGCCAAAATTCTGTAACTCCCACAGCAATAATAGTGACAATTTCTGAAAGCCAGCAAAAATACCTACGTTTTGATGTATAATTTGTGGGGGTTGAGTGGAAAGTGAGTGAGTAGCAAGAAGTTGTTCAGACATGAAGAGAAAATTCAGAAATTTCCACTGTCCACTCTGAGTTAATTGCATAGCAACCATAACAACGAATGTATTTTCTGAAAAATCACAATTTTGCAACTGAAAACTTAAAGAGGTATAAAATTTAAACGGTAGAAGATCTGAAAAAGCTGAATCATACAGGAATAGCCCAATAATCTGAGAACATTTTAAAGTTTGAATGGAGTTTCTAGGTGAAAGTATGAGGAAGTAGTTAAGTTTCAAAAACCAGCAAGTTTTAGCAGAATTGCGGAAGTTTTCCATTCATTTCAATGGGATAAAAAAAAAGGAAAAAAGTGTAATATTTTAAAAAGCATAATAGTAATAAACACCAAAAGTCATAGCCGGCATTAGCAGAAAGAGCAGAACAGTTTAGAGTTTGAACTGAGAAAATCGGCTGAAAACTGAGGGAGTAGTTAAGTGCCAAAAAGTGTACGGAAGCAACTAGTAAATAGTGGAATAAAGAATAAAGAGAAACAGGAACTCAATAGTGTGGAAGCCCTTGAGGGCATCCACACAATAATAAAGAATAAAGAGAAACAGGAACTCAATAGTGTGGATGCTTAACAGCATCCACACAATAAAGAGAAACAGGAACTCAATAGTGTGGATGCTTAACAGCATCCACACAATTATTTTATATAATAAGGGTGTTTTTGGATGACTAAGATTTGTTAAAACACCATCACTGATCGTCTACTTCAAAGGTGATATGCACTTGTGTATATGTAACATGTATAATAACAGTTAAAAATAACGGTTAAGAACTCAGTATAAATAAACTGTAACACTACCTGGATTAAAATTACACGATTACTCAAGATTCATTTCTGAGCCACAGGTACCAGACCTGATCACGTCTCACCTTGGTTGTCATGCATGCACATCGGACCATCACGCTGGTAGTTGGCCACACGAGCCCTGAAGGGGCAGTTGACAGGGATCTGCAGGTAGTTTGCCCCCAGCCGGTGACGATGCGTGTCCGGGTAGGAGAAGAGGCGACCCTAGACAAAGAACATGGAGGACAGAGCTCAATACCAACCTAGCTTTTCTTCATTCCCCCCTAGCTTGTCAAATCTGCCATAATGTCACCTGCAGCATCTTGTCAGGGCTGGGCTCGATGCCTGGTGGCATGTTGCTTGGGTCAAAGGCCAGCTGCTCCACCTCTGCAAAGTAGTTGACTGGGTTCCTGTTCAGAACCAGTTTGCCCACAGGGATCAGTGGGTATTCTTTATGTGACCAAACCTGCACCGCGAATAAAATTTACAAATCACAAAAGTCATTTGTGATTTTCAAATGAGCACGTCATTATTTAGAGACATCCTCTGATAATATGGACGTTTTTGGAAAACAAGTTACCAAGTCACTGCACATTTATGTCACGTATTACTCAGATGTTTTCTGTTGTGCAGAACTGCAGTACCTTTGTAAGATCAAACGGGTTGAACCGGAACTTCTCAGCCTGCTCAAAGGTCATGACCTGGATGTAAAAGGTCCAGGATGGGTAGTTTCCATTAGCAATAGCATTGAACAGGTCTGCAATTCCATAATCTGGGTTGGCGGCTGCCAGGCGGTCTGCCTCTTCCACCGTCAAATTCTTTATTCCTTGATCAGTCTACAAAATTAATTTAAAAAAAAAAAAAAAAAAAAAAGTCAGAGATGGCAGAAGACACAACATAACAGCTAATAAACCTGACCTCAGGCAGACCTTATAGTGGAATTTGCAGTAGACACGTTCACCATCGGCATTGACCAGTTTGAAGGTGTGAGAGCCGTAGCCATTCATGTGACGGTGGCCATCAGGCAAACCTCGATCACTGAACAAGAAAGACACCTGCACAGGAGACAAGAGAAGACACAAGACAATGAAAACAACTACAAGAGTTTCTGTGCCAATCACTGTCGATGATGACTACAAGTATAAAGACAGCGAGCAACAGTGCACAGAAAGACTCAATTACTTGAAAATATTCTTTATCCTAAATGTGTATTTTAGAAACACCTCAGGTGAAATGACATAATATACTAGACTTTTCAGTATCAGGCTCAGCAGCATCTACCTGATGCAGACTCTCGGGCCTCAAACTCCAGAAGTCCCACACCATGTCAGGGTCTTTCATGTGGGTTTGGGGATTGCGCTTCTGGGAATGGATGAAGGATGGGAACTGCACGAGATTAAATGTGGGATATCAATATAAGACAATGTACACTTGACCGATATTAGCACAAGTGTTGTGAGGAATGTGTCTCTCGTCTTAATCATCTTACATTAGGAATAATAAGCTTGGTTTATTTCATACCCCTTCAGGTTAGATATTTAATGTTAAAAAAAAGAGACAAAATTGAAAAAGCATCCACACTTAACTATTTCCATGTTAGAAAAAAAATGTACTGCTGTAATACTGCAACTGATGCAAATTTTATACAAATCTGTAACATTACGGTCTGCCCAGACAGATGTGTCCCTACACCCACTCACCAGCATGGCATCCCTGATGAAGAAAATGGGGGTATTGTTGCCCGTCAGGTCCCAGTTGCCATCTTCAGTGTAAAACTTGACTGCAAAACCTCGAGGGTCACGCACAGTGTCTGCAGACCCAGACTCTCCAGCTGGGAAAATAAAAAAGTTAAATTGATATTTCACCGACAAATCATGAATTAGTATCATTATCTACTAACTTAGTCTAAAAGACAATGTCCAGCATCTACAGCATACAAATCGACTGAAAGTTCACCGTTAATGTCCTTTCTAATGTCACCCAAGTCGAGATATTAAGAGCACCACTTGCCAACACAGGGCCAGCCTGCTTATAGGTAGTGCTGGGCGATATGACGATATATATCGTGTGGACGATAGAAAAGTGTCTATCGTGCCATTTGTCTTCTATCGTTTCTAACCCGAATTTTATAAATTATTACATAAAATATATCATTAACCCTTTACAACCGGTCGGAGCAGGCACATTCCGTTTTACCTAACTATTTTTAAATCCCTGTAGAACTGGAACCACGTAAGGTAGCGCAATAATTGTTTTTGCATATGAAACCGGAGGAGTTGTACTTGCATCTTATTCCATTAGCTTGCCCTTGGTCACGGTTTTCTTCCACATATAGCTTTGCAAAAATTGCATAAAAAGCACTTCCAGCAACAAAAACATAATATTCCAGAAACAGGCTTTGCAGATCCGATCAGCTGTTCATAACACTTCCTACGTTGGAATATAAGTCAGCACGAACTATCGCATGTCCGCCATTACCTGTCCGAAACCGGAAGTGACGTCATTTCGTGGAAAATTTAGTTTTTTACCTTTAAAGCCTATGTTGGTGTTTTTAAAAGTCATGTTTGACTTTATGCTTTTCTGTATCGTTTCTGGGATGCTTAGAAGTCAAATTACACTGTTGGAAATAGTTTATTTTGATGCACATGCTGTTTTTTTTTTTTTGCAAATTTGCATTATAATATTTATTTTCATTTTTCCTGTAGTATATTAAAATTAGTGTATCTCAAACATAAAACTATGAAGACACTCAAAATATATTTCTTGTGGTTGGAAACTATTTTGTGCAACTTTTTTGTATTTACAGTTTTGAGGGATCAGCCTCTTAAATTTCTCTAACTAGAAATATATCTAAAAAACAAAACAAAAACGATTTTCAATTTTTTTGTAGTTTATTGCACTTTTGTTTTGCAATTTATGTAGTTTCTATGGACGTAATGCATACATATTATTAAAATTTGGGCTATAACGGTTGTATTGATGTATAGCAACTTGAAATGCTCCCACAAATGGCACTACAGCATGTAAAATGTAAAGATAAGCTCTGGCGGACTTGGTTCTATGGTAGGTCTTAAAGGGTTAAATAGCCTGTGGCAAATATATTAGTGTCGTCTTCTCACTATACATACTCTGAACTTTATGCAAGAGAAAATAAAGTCTAAAAAAATGATATTTTTCGCAAAGAAACTCTGTCTTGTGGTTTTGCAACATGGTGCTGCTTTACGTGCACCCGGATTTGCGACATGCTTTACGGTAACTCAAAACAAAGACTGCACCCTCTCCACTCGCTGTTTACAGACTGCATACTTTCCAGATGACCACAGGTCAGGTGGTATATCGTGATATATATCGTTATCGTGATATAATATAATTCATATTGTGATAAATATTTTTTCCATATCGCCCAGCACTACTTATAGGTATCAATCCTTTACCAAATACTCACTTTTACTCACACTTTCCATTTTCAAGGGATGGTTTATGACTCATAAAAGCACCAGAATGTCTAATACAGTCACACTTTCATGAAACACTCAATATAATGTTTTAATTGTCCATATTATTCTCCTATGACAGCATTTCAAAACTGTTTAGCTCACATGCATTTTCGCCCCATATTTTCACAAGCTCGTTATCTGTCTTCAGCAGACATGAACATGTTGTGAGAAGATTAAGGCTTCATATAATCGAGGGGGTAATTTAGTTTTTTTTTTTATATATTCCTGTCAGTTAAAATATAAAAAATAAACAGGATGTTTTTAAGTCTAGTCCAAGTTCTGAGGCAAACTCCATCCTATGCAAAATTCAAAATAATAAGTGCAAATTATTATTATTATTTAAAAAAATATATATGAAATATGCTAAAGGCAGATGGGAAGAAGAAAAAAAAAAAAAAAAAAAAAAAAAAAAAACCACACATACACACACACACACACACACACACACACACACACACACACACACACACACACACACACAACTGGTTTGCTATCCTCGTGGGGACATCCCATTGACATAATGCTTTCCCTAGCCCCTTACCCTAACCCTAACCATTAAAAATGAATGCCTAACCCTAACCCTTACCCTAAACCTAACCATAACCTAATTGTAACCCTGACAGTAAAACCGCATTTTGAGTGTGAAAATTGCTTTCAACCCCGAGGGGACCTGGATTTTGGTCCCCACGGTGCAGAAAGTCCCCACCAGGATAGTAAAAGTCAGATTTTGGTCCCCACCAGGATAGTACGAACCCGCACACACGCGCACACGCGCACACGCACACACGCACACACGCACACACGCACACACGCACACACGCACGCACACACGCACACACCAAAAAAGACGGCCCCCCCAATAAGCAAATCTGTAACCATTAACAAGGCGAACCTATGAAATCCTTTATGGTCGTACTTACCCACAGTGGAGAAGCGGATAGCAATTGGTGTAGTCTTGCCGACATGCTCAAACACTTTGGCTTTGCAGTAGCGAGTGATGTCATGAGTGACCTCAAAGTAGCCAAACGCCCCTGAATAATGGAGAAAAAAATAAAAATAAAGACAGTTTTTAAAAGACATGTCTGCTAATATTAGCTTCACAAATTTCGAGTTCTAGTTTTTACTGCATTTATCATGGGAACAAATCTAACACTCTTGAAAGTAGGCCAACAAATAACTTGTTCAATGTCTGTCCAAAGTCTGAAACCCTGATCTGTAAAGCCTGAAAAGATTAACAATTGTTCAGAGTTAATCCACAAATAAGCAGGATCCACATTTCCTTTTATACTTCTTTTTTGGTTGTCTTGTTTAACTTTGGAATTTAATGCAGTCATTTGTAGCCATCTGCCTGCACCAGAATACAATTCTTGACTAAATTTGCACATCAATTTGAACACTTTCCAATGTTAAGGATCAGGCCACTGCTTTATCTCAGAAATAAGTGCACCACATGCCTGCTGTTAAGACCTTTTAAACATGGGCAGTCTTTAGTGCCAGGTGCTGAATATGTACCTTAGTAACTCTGTATCTGTGGCATTCTAGTGCATGTTAAATGGCCAGTGTTGAGAATATACTGCATAGTGTACAAAATGTTGTCACCAACATATTGAAAAGTTGTCCTATCCATTAAACTTTATCATTTTGAATAACGCATTGTCGATGTCTAGAGCTCAAGCTATGATTTACCTACTACTTCAGGCATTAGAACTAAGAAATGATTCATGTCTGAAGACTTTATAAATATAGAGCTAATCCCACGGTGAGTCATTTTAACATTGTATTTGTGGACTGTTACACCTGATGTAGGTGGAAATAACCAAAAGGCACAAGACTAATAATATTGTGTAACAAAAAGCATGGCTGCTACAAAAACAATGATGTCAGAAATTACACAAACATTTTGAATGATGTTGACCATAGATAATGAATAAATTAATTGAAGCCTTTAATTTTTTTTACTGCCAGCAGGACTTAAAAGAGTGTTACTTACCAAAACTGTGTGCGAGAAACATTGAGGGGCTCAAAATGAAATAGATATAGTGGGACACTATTTCTGGCCATACTGCTTAGCCCTAAGTGTTGGCATAAAATTTCTAGCCATCCTATTGACCTGAATGGCAGCAATGTTTACGTTTGGCTTTCTTTACTTAATTACAAATATTCCTTTAAGGACGCAAAGCGTTTTTGTTAGCCTGTTAGTCAGTGAATACAAATAACAATTATTTTTTTAACCTTTTCTTACACACGACCAGCAGTAGTTTGTGTGCACTTTTGCACTGCTATAACAAAGGGACAGCAAATCAGATAAAAAGAGCATCATGATTACAGCATAATGCCTTACCTGCCCCTTTGGCATGAACCACTCTCTCTGGGATTCGTTCACGGTCAAAGTGGGCCATCTCATCTGTGAAGACTACATCTTGAACCAGCAGCGGTCCTCTTGGTCCTGCAGTCTGCAAGTTCAATTTGTCTCCCACTGGATGGCCACCGCCTGTGGTCAGCACATCTGGTTTCTGATAACAGACGGATAATAATTTAAAAAAAAAACAACCCAACAACGACAACAAAAAACCCCCACAAAAAACAGAAAGCATTAACTATATCTTGATGTAAGACTATAAAAAAAACTAATGCAATACAGCTGGTCTTTCTTTAATGAAATTTTAACCTTATGATTACAATGAAGAAACAAAATCAGTGCCAAATACTAAGTTGCTTAATATATTAATCAATGAAATCATCTTCAGTGTTTGAAATTCCTCCTGCATGAGCCTTAGACAATGAGTTAGTATAACAGTTTAAATGAATGCCCTTAAAACTGGCACTTTTGAAAGCAAGTATCTATGAAACTAACAAAGATATTGACAATGTTGCACAAGCAGTTAAAAAAAGCAGACTGGGTTAAGCATAAAAAAGTGACACGTGTATACAATGGTGCAGTTTCGCAGGTGTACTATCATAACAATAACGCTGAAACATGAAGCTGCTCAGACGGCATGCTGTTTGTCTTTACATGACTCTCAAACATGCTCAAAACAGCACGAATAAAAACCATTCTGCGACATGAACTTGGTTACTTTACAACGGCAATTTGCTCTAATATGCCCTAGTTATAAGCAGATAGGAGGGTTGAAGTTCAAACAAATGCCTCTGGACCCACTTCTTATCTTCATGGTTAAAGTCTCTTTCACGGCTGTGAAAAAGTATAAAGGACTAAATACGACTGTATGATAAATACTTAAGACTAAAACTACACTAAAAACATTAATGTAGAGACTACAGGACATGAGCTCACTCTCCAAGCTAGCTCTTAGTTAGCCTGTTACCCCTGGACGACCTTTCACCCATTTCCAACTGTGGTAGCCACCGCGCAGTAAAAATCACTTGATGCAACCCAATGCATATACAGACCTGAGAACCTCGATTCGCCTTCCACGTCTTCATTTGGTCAGTAGCTTTATCTCTGTTGTCAGCCATCTTCACAATTCGGGGTTTAGACCAGACACTGTGCAGAATATGTTGCGCGCAAAACGCTGCTATCGTTTTATACCTACGCCAGAATTTCTTCCTGGACAGTGCCCGACGATGCCCCGCCCCCCTGCGCCCCTGTATTCTGATTGGCTCACGTACGAGTCCTGACCCACTTATGAGACTGAAGAGAAAGCACCAAACCAAAAACAGGCTGCTGATCATACATAAATCATTATGCAATTTTTAAGTGTGAAAAACCTTTACCTTTCAAACCTACTTACTAAACATTCACTTTTAAACTCAAAATGCTGTCCTTTATTTGTAAAACAAAAACAAAATAACATGCATAGTTACCTTATCTGAGGACACGCCTTAACGTTTACCGTTAATAAGACAGCAGCATAACTAAATTGCCTACTTATATAAAAGAGTTGAAGAAAAGGGTGGGAAATGGCAACAAGAAACACAATTTCCGATCTTTGAATTACTGTCAAAATTATTGAAATGTTCACTTGCACTGTACTGTTTATTGTACTTTCATTGTAGTTTACATGTTAGTACTTTTGCTTTTAGCATCTCACAACCTCAGTTAAGAAATTATTGCAATGATTTACAAATCTTAAACACATATTTTATTCACACATAGAAAAATATATATTTGCCATTTTAAGAAATATATGTAACACATCTGAAACAAACAAGCAAAGCTAGAGCAGGGCCATGTTCCACGCTGTAGCTTCCCCTTTTTTTTAACGACAGTCCATAATAGGGCCGTGCAGAGATGTTTGAAGGGGCGGGTGCTAAAAGTTAGAAAGGGGCACATAGAACCAGACTTAATAACAACAACCCACGTTCATCAAGAATCCAATGTGGAATCGAGTCATACTGTATCACTGTCATCAGGTGGGGACAATGCAAAACGTAGCCTATGTTTACCTGATGGGGTAAAATGCTGTGAATGAATTGCTGCTGCTCCCGCTGCTGATAGAGCTGGGGAGCAGGGTTGTGTTGATCTGAGACTGTAGACATTAAAAGGTCCATAGGAGAGATGGTGGCTGATTAAACAAGTGTTATGAGATAATCATAAAATGCAAAGATTGATGACAGCGCTTGGAACCATAAGGCAACATTAAAAAAAACTGTGGGAAATAAAGTGACACTGAAATATTAGTAAGGCAAAAGACAGTGGTTGTTCTGGTCGGGTAAGAATCCAACAACGCAAAAAATATAACAGAATAATTTGGCCATAATTTGCTAGAATATGTTTTTGTCATATTTGAAATATAAATCTAATACAATCTGTTTTTAAATGTATTTTCTTTAAAACAAAGTGTGTTTTTTGAATATCGTAATCCAGAATTATGTGGATATGCATATTAGATAGTTTTTAGTGAAATATAAGCCGCCTATAAAGGCAGGGAAAAGCCCTGTTACTCACTTTAAAACAAAATTTGTTCCCTAAAGTGGTGGACAATGCTACAGACACATGACATCTTTACCCAGTTATCTACCGACTAATTACCACCACTACTTGTGCAATTAATGAAAGGACAGGTCATGTTTTGTTGTGCAAAACAGGGCAAAAAGACAGGGCAGGAGAGGAAGAAGAGAGGTTAGAGTTAAAGGTAAGGACTGCTCATTTAAAACTTACATGTGAGTCCTCATGTTTTTAAGTTAGATATTTGGTTTCTACATGTGACATTATGTTTTTTCATATTGTGAAACCTGCTGCAAATCAAACTGAGGTAGACTAACTATGCTATGTAAAGGCTGCATGAAAATCCTCTGCAGTTTGCTGATGGATAAACAGGTTACAATGCTGTACTGTGAGGGATTTAATATCACTGTACTGGGTCTGCGACTCAGTATTTCTCTTTCTGACTCTGTAATTATATTATTTGATTATTGTCATTCATAGTTTAGGTTTTCTTTAGTTCTTAGTGACTGTAGTCCTTTCCCCCTTTGTAGTTCTCTTAGCATGTGTGTAAGTCTCCCTGTGTTACTGCTTTCAGTGTTAGTTCCACCTTTCTAGTTTCTCTGTGTTTTAGTTCTCGTTTTCAGTGTTTTGTTTCTACTTCTCATGTTCTGGCTCTAGTTTGGGTTATTATGAGTTTATGTTTATTAACAATTCTCCCCAGTTACTGTGTTAAGCTTGTGTGTCCTGAGTCTGAGTTTCTGTCTGTGTGTTTCCTGTTTTATCTTGATAGTCCTTGTCCCATGTTTGTGTATCTAGTTTTGCTTTCCCTCGTCTCATTATGTCTGACTAGTTCCAGCTGTGTTTCCACCTGTTCCCCATCCTCTCGTGTTCCTGCCTGTGTATCTTAGTTCTCAATCTTCCCCTGCTTGTCGTCACGTCGTACCCTCTCCATGCTGCGTGTTGTCTCCATGCTCTGTGTTTCCTAGTAGTTTTGGTTCCTAGTTTCCCAGCGTTAATTCTTAGTTTCCATGTTCCAGGTTGTTTATTTTTCACAAGTTTATTTTTCGGAGTATTGTTCCAGCAATAAAGCTGCCGTTTTCAGTTATGCGTCTGTGTTCAGGTCCTGCATTTGGGTCCATCCTCCTGCCTGCCACACAGCAAATCATGACATTTAAAGTAAAGAACAGTGTGTCACTGTTGCATTGCAGGTGTGGTTTCATGGTAAGACTTGGGTTACATCAAGTGTAGCAGAGATTCAAATTAATTTTAGCTGATGATGCTGAGATCCATTTACTGAATTCCACCTTCAAACCAGCTTTCTACCATCTAGAAGAAAGACAGTATAAATACTATACTGCCAGTGTAGAGGATGGAAATCATAGAGCACAACTCATGAAACTGCTGCTGAGACTGTAAAGTTGTGTACATCTACAAAGAGAAGCAGGTCAGCTCAATAGAAATGATTGTGAGTTATGATTCTTTTCCCCACAACGAGTCATTACAGAAATGTTTAGGGTTCCTTGACCTGCTGAATTCCACTTTAACTCCTGACTGTACACCTTTTCCTGTCTAGAGGCAAAGTTATCTCCGTTTCAACGTAAGATGCAGACAAAGCAGACTTGTTCCCAAGAATTTGCCCCTTCTCAACAGTTGCTCATAGTGGACCTCATCACAGCCTACAATGTAGGCAACAGAAAATATATATTTTAAATTTTCCTTCTTTTCTTCAGTCAGTCAGTCAGTAGTCTCATGTTCTGTTCATCCTGCTATCACAATAAACACCTTCCACATCCTCAATCAGCCTGCGGGTCCTGTGTTTGGGTTCTCGATTCTCCATATCCACACAGAGCCAGTGACAAACATGAAGAAGTGAATGTTGTACTCAAATCGGGTCAGGCATGTGCTGAGGTGACTAGATCATATGCAGAGGGTGCCACATAGAATAGAATAGAATAGAATAATCCTTTAATTGTCCCACAAGGGGAAATTTGGTTGTATCAGCAGCAAAAACACACATATACAAACAGAGCAGGACACAGAACAGAAGCACAATTTTTACATATTTACATCATGGACAATAGTTACCAGAGCAGAGTACTGTACAGTTGTTTAAATTAGCGTACACATAGTGTGCAAACGGAGCAGGATACTGAAAGATGTTTAAATAGTTAAGAATATTTAGAATAATTAGAAAAGTGCAGATTGTTTATTGTACCTGTGCATTAAAAAGTAGACATGTAACTTCCAATAAGTTGTGTATATATAAGCTGAGAAAAGTAATGTGCAAGACACAGACACAGACACATAGACACAGGTTTCCTCAGAGTGGCCAGCATCTGGTTCCAATGGGAGATTCCCATCGCGCTGACCTCAGAGCCAAGTATCACATGACCAAACCTTCACAGACATACTGCGTAGACTTTGGGAGGAACACCCACAATTGGTGCGGGAGTATGAAAAGGAATCAAGGAAACTTGTGGATTATATGAACCATGTCCGTTTCAACCTAAGGTGCAGACAAAGCAGACTTGTTCCCAAGAGTTCGCCCCTTCTCCTCAACATTTGCCCATAGTGGCACACAGCCACGGAAACCGTCAAAGGGATTAATAAAGTAAAGCAATCAGAAGCAGAGAAAATCAGGACAAAGGCTTCAGTCACCCTCTCCAGTGCAAAAGTTCCTCCGTCTAAACTCACAATACAAGAAAAGAAGGCCGTCACATCCCTGAGCAAAGACCACAACATCACCATAATACCAGCCGACAAGGGGAGGTGCACTGTTGTTCTAAATACAACACATTATCACACAAAAATTACAGTGGCAACAATACCCAATTCAACATGAAAATAATCACAGGAAAGCATTTTAAAGAGAGATTATTTACACATTTATATGTATATGCATATTAGCAACCCAGCTTAATCGTTTCTGATTACCGTACTAAGGACCTTGAAAGGTACTTTATACATTTTGGGTTTTTTTGGGCCACTACTGACTTAAATAAATAAATCTCCCCCTGCTGGTAATGAAACTCCTCGCATGTGTGTTCCTTTCACAGTTTGGAGAGGCAAAGCATGAAATGGAAAGGGTGGGCCAGAGTGTCTATTGCCATGATATCAGGTTGAACTGGTGGTTATTTGCAATACCGTACTGTTGCCTTTCTATCAGCTCAAAGCAGTCTTGGCCATTCTCCTCTCACCTCTGACATGAACAAGGCTGTTTCAGCCAGACAACAGTTGCTAACAGTATGTTTTACCTTTTTAAGAACATCTGTACACCCCACAGATGGTTGTATTGGGAAATGTCAATAGATCCGCAGTTTCTAAAATAAACAGACCAGAGTTCAGAGTTCTTTGAATCACCTTTCTTCCCCATTCTGATGCTCAGTTTGAACTTCAGCAGGACATCTTGTCTATGTGTCTAAATGCACTGATTGGCTGATTAGATACAGTTGAACATCTACTGTTTAAACTGGCTGGTAAGTGTATGTTACACTCCAACAGAAGTTATGTACTCCATTAAATGACAAAAAAGTTATTTGAGAAAAAGAAAACACTGCAGAATGTGTCATTGTATTATCTTGCTCATCAAATGACACGATGACTTTAAAGCACTATTCTTAAGAGTGAGATAGTGATTGTACATCTGTTGTGGTAACTGCTTATTTAAAAAGACTTCCCCATTGGAGACATTAAAGACATCCTTGATCAAGTAAAAGACGTGAAATCAACCTTCCGACTGCAGCTCTCGGGGGATTGTCCATTTAAGCAAATGAAATGGGCTCTTCTGACGGACAGGAAAGAACTGGTTTGTCAAGCTGCAGGATCGAGTGTCTCCTCTGGAGGGGCGTATCACTGTCTCTGTCTAAAATTCATACAGGTCTGAGATCTTAAACACATTTCAAGCAATCCAAACTTGCCCTCACTGAGCAGGAAGGCTTCCAATGCCACGTTATTCCTTCTTGAAAATAAGCAAATTTTATCTTAAGTTCAGTCATCTCAGCACTAAGTGCTAATTAGCCATCCGACTAGCTGTGCTTTCATGTTTCGTTTAGTTTAAGTCCTCCAGCTAACTCGGTCTTTTAGCAGTCAAAAAGAATGAATCAAAAAAGACCCCATCACATGTTTACACTTTATAGCCAGCTAATGAGGAACACCTCAGCTAACAGTAAAAAAAAAAGTGTTCTCTACATTACATTAACACAGCTATGTCTGCTGCTTGCTTTGTCGTCAGTACACACAAGGTCCTCACATCTGCCCTGCCTTCCCACTGCTGCGTCATTTCTGCATCTGATGTTTCACATCCCACTGTCCACTATTGAACAAGCCAGATTTTTGCTTTGAGCTTTGGAGCATTTTTTTTTTCAGTTTTCCTCCTGCCTGCTTTTGGCCTTTCACAAAAACCTGAATTCTGCTCCCTTTTGCTTTGTTTGTTTGCCTTATTCGTTTTTTAGGAAAACTCTTTTAGATGCTTAATTTATGTGTATCAGTGTATATAAGTATTAGAAATTCAGACATTCACATCGCCATAAAAACTGCAAAAGCCTTTGTGAGATCTTTCTTCTGGCAGCATGAGTAGTGATGAGGTTAATCATTAGGTTTTCTTTTCTTGCTTGATTGAAATACTGTTGTTGCAAAACAAGAGAAATGGCCATCAGCCTTAGTGGTAGTTTGCATTTAGTGCTAATTAGCAAATGCAAAAAAGTAAGATCACCAGTTAGAGAACAAAAAACAAAGAAAGCCATTCACTTTTTTTTAAATAAAAAAAAGAAAGAAAAGCAGAGCTCTACCTTAAGCAGTATTAACTATTGGAGTATAGCTTCTTCCTCTCCTAAAGAGAGTTGAAATCCATTGAAAGCCATGGTTCATTTCTATTACTGGTAAAAACAAGTACATATATTTTACACACTAGATGACTAAAACACAATATTCTGAGGTCTGTTGGGTGCATTTTTACTAGCAGTGCTTATTTTCAAGCCTGTCTTCTGCACTACTGGCACCTGTAGATTAGTGGAATAGTATGAAACTGTTAACAGTATGTACCACTTACATGCAGGTGTATTTGTGCATAATAATACGAATAACATGACAGGTTACCCTTGTCACTTCCACATTAATCTCTTCTCGCCCAAGTGAAACTCTGATGAAGCAGCCTGGGAAGTCACCCTCCAACTTCACAACTGGATGTGGTGGAGGTTTGTTGGTGGTTTTTGGCTGCCCCTCTCTTTGGGTAGGGGATAAAAGAAGGACAAAACAATTCAAATTCTGATACACTGGCC
This sequence comes from Pelmatolapia mariae, assembly GCF_036321145.2. Classification (NCBI taxonomy): domain Eukaryota; kingdom Metazoa; phylum Chordata; class Actinopteri; order Cichliformes; family Cichlidae; genus Pelmatolapia; species Pelmatolapia mariae. The sequence goes on along the minus strand of NC_086233.1, from coordinate 44,661,735 downwards.
ACACCTGTTAAGCCAGCTCCCCTCTAGAATGGTGCACTTAATAACTAATTGGGTTAAATTAGTATTTTAATTAATATTTTATTAAAGAAATTTGCAAACGCAAAACCAAATAATAATAATCTCAAAATTATAATCGAACCACCTGAATTGTACTTACCTAATTAACTTACTCCAAGCTAATGTTGACTTTGTTCTAATCTTTGTGTGGAGAAAGGTTGGAGAGAGAAAGGGCACACTCAGGCCTGAAGATTTGTCATGGTCTTGATGTGTCAAGATGGACTTATCTCTGTGTTCCCTGCTGAGTGGAAATCAGAATCTAACATAGCAAAAATGAGCAGAGAAAAAGGCAAAAAAAATTACAAAAACCATTTGCTGGTTCACTGTTAGGGCACTTGATCCCTCTGGTGTCTCTGCTGGAATCTTCTACTATGAACATCTTAGGTCCAATCTTCTGAACTGCTCATCCTGCAGAAGACAAAAGGGAAGAACCCAGTATGTTTTCTTTACCTAACTTTTATACCTATTCACCCATTCTCCCCCCCCCCTTTCTTGTCACATCTTCTGAGATGATATCTGGCCTCACCCATTTTGACATTTCCTCTGACTTTTTCACATACATGATTTAAAACAAGTTTCAACTTTATACTTTAAAACACTTCATTACATTTTTTTCCTTTCTATAATATTCTTAACATGGAATAGTCCATTACATATGAACATTCACTGCATGTTTCATTCGGTTTATGGAATCTTTCTTAAATGACATTTTATTAGTCCCTTCTCACAAGAACGTTAATTTTAGCATAATGCCTTTTAATACAGTTATATGGGATTACTTTCTTTTACTTTGTCTTTAAACATCAATGTTTGTCAATCACAATGCATTCAATATAGCATTCTTTTATTTAATCACACATTTTTAAATTCAGAGATTCTTCTAACTAGTAGCTGGCTCATGTGTGTCGCTCCCACTAACTCCACCTAAGTTACTACTTCACACCCTCACACACTAATGTTTTAAGTTGGAATCTCGAACAGCTTACAGGTCTTGTCAATTTACACCAAGTGGTGGCTTTGGGAGACAGTGGTAACCAAATCTGACAAAGATATGAGAGCCAAATTGAAATGCCAGTTTGGATTAAATGCTACAGCATCTCATGCACTGCACTGAATAAAGGGATTGGAAGCCTGCACTAAGCTGTCTAATTGAAGAATTGGAGTTTTTTATTGGCTTTTCCAGCTTTATCTGTACAGAACAATGTAAGCTACCTTCTAACATCACAACCTCCATGTGAGATAATGTAAGATAATGAGACAGAGGCAGAATTTTTCAAAGTAAAAAACAAGTTCAGAGGAGAAAGGAGTAACCTGCACAGCATTTTTTCTTAACCATATGGAGGCAGTCGACCAAATCATTAAACACTTGAATTTGAATTATTCAATAAAAAAAGTAGAAAATAATCAATCCACTCCATAACCCCTTGACATGAGGCAAACTGGTAAGAGAGTTGCTTTTTTATTAAAGTTTTTTGATTCACACAAATTCTCTAGATTCAGATTCAGTACAGAGCCTCACCATGTATCCCAAATCCAAGAGTGGAGAAGGCAACATTGCAGAGATTGAGGACAGTTACAAGTACCTGGGGATCCCACAGGCAAATGGGAACCATGAAGAGGCCGCTAAGAAGCTGCAACCACCAAGTACCTGCAGAGGGTCAGGCAAGTCCTGAGAAGTCAGCTGAATGAGAAGAACAAGATTCAGGCTATCAACACCTACGCCCTGCCCGGTACTCTGCTGGGATAATAAGCTGACCAAAGGAGGAGATAGAAGCAACTGACATCAAGACCAGGAAGCTCCTGACCTCCTGACAGAGACGTGGGACCAGGGTAGGCACAGAACAGAGGGGGCTGAAAATACAAGCAGAAACCAAAACACAGGCTAATAATAATAATAATCAACACAGCACAGCGAAATAATCAGAACCTAACCCATAATACAGAATCATACCAAAACATAGGAGACTCATAATGCTGCATCAAAATGACCCAGAACCGTGACACCTTTAGGAAAAACATTGTTTCATGCCTGTGGGGAAACTTGTAGTGGACTCTGCCACCGCTAACCGATACTTTTTAGGGTGCAACCCTAACCTGGAGACAGGTAACTCAAAGACAGACATGAAGTGGGAGGGCTATTCCTTCTGAGGTGATCTGTTCAGTTTAGTGACGTCCTGTTTTAATTTACAGGTTGCCAAGCTGCTGCTTTGTTGTCAGTTGTTATTGTTGCAGATAGTGAAGGTGATGCGTGGAAACTGCTTTTTCTCACTGCTTTTTTCATGTACCGCAGTGGCCTCGAGTGGTGACGGGCATTGAATATTTTCTTGTATATATTTTTGCCCATAAGGGTTGAAGTGTAAATTGCTGTGCATTCAACATGTGACAGTGTTGGTATTAAATATATTCCCTGCAGTGCGTATCCTGTCTTTCTCTACCATCATACAATTTTATAATTTTTAATGTATTTAATAAACTAGATCTTTTAATTGTTTGGTGCTGCTGTTACATGTATAGAAATATTTTTTAAAACGTTTTCTGGCTTTATTAGATAAAGAGAAGACTGAAAGTAAAGCGGAAGAGAGATGGGAAGACATGCAGCAAAGGGTCGTTGGTCAGACTCATACATTAGACACATGGAAACAGAAAATATTTGTAATTGGCTATTGTAGGGGCCTTGATTTAGACTCAGTGCTCCCTGATTTGTTCTCCTTGTGGTCCTGAATGGCAAGGGTCATTGACCTCCAGTCTGGGGTCTTGTCCTGTGTGAGAAAACTCATCCCCACCTTACAGCTGTTACCAGGGATGTTTTATTTTCATGCACAACCAGACAATTTAAAACTCTGAACATAACTGCTTCCAACTAAAGGTTGTACATAGCATGGAAATCAATTGATCACTTGCCATTTCTTTAAAGAACGGAAGACAAAAGTAGACAAATGATAAACGTTTAATTACAAATTCATTACTACAGGCACAGAATAGATTTCAGATAAAGTTCAACTCCATTGTTAGTTGTAGGCTTTGCATATGAAAGGCACAGAAGACTGTCTTAGTCAATATTACTTCTTGGTTGCTTATTGCTACATACCACAATCACATTCACCAGTGGTTCAGCCAAATATGAGGAAGTTAAACTTGAGTGATCCAACAATAAATATTCAAAGCTCAAACACACTGCAGAAGAATCATGGCAACTTTATCTCAACCTGGTTGTGTTGTAGATAACAAGAAAAATGCAAGTGCTGCTGAGAATTATTAGAAATAAACTGCTTGGAAAAACTGAATTAAAAACCAATTAGCCAAAACATTAAAAACTTGACTGCTAGTATTCTGAACCTTTTCTGATGGTTCAAATAATGGTCCATTTTAGTTAACAGTTATCACACAGGTGCATCTTTTGAAATTTAAGGCATCACATCTTAGATGAGGCGGTGATGGCTGAGGCTCCAGGACGGCTGTAAACGTGCAAAGTGACATCCTGAAAAGGGACAGAGTAAAAAAACAAAACACAAAACACAAATGAGATCAGATACATTTTTCCACTAGCAGCAATGTGCACACTTATGTTTGTATTTAACAATATAAAAATGCAAACAACATTATGGCAGAAGTGCTGCCATGTGTCTTGTCCGAAAGAGAGTACCAATTTTTTTATTTGGTAGTTCAATGAAAGGCTCCAGTTAGTTAAGAGTGAGAAAAAAAAGTGTTTCCATTCGCAGTTTTGTAGTGTTATATAGTATTTGAAATTTAACAAAAATAAATTAAATTAAATTTAAAAAAAAAACAACAGGAGAAGGACACAACACATAAAAACAATGCTCAGTAACCAGTGTATCTAAGAGCAGACCACAGCAACCTCCCTGAACAGGGTCCAGTATTCATTACAGTGGTAGACATCCAAGAAAGGGACTCCAGTATGAAAAGTTGGACAGCACCAAGCCCCGACATGATTCATGCCTAATGGCTAAAGAAGCTGACTACGTGAGTGTCTAGCAGCACAAATGAACCAGTTACTAGTCAACGAGAGACACCCAGAGTAGCTAACAAAGGCTGGACAGTGCTGATCCCCAAGGACCTCCAGAAGGTAACAGTCCCATACAACTACTAACTAATAACCAGCCTCAGTACCACATGGAAGCTCCTGTCAGGCATCACCGCAGCTAACATGAAAAGGCACATGGGTCAGAGCGTCAAGCAAGTCCTGAGGAGTCAGCTGAACGGTAAGAACAACACCTATGCCCTGCCCGTGATCAGGTACCCTGCTGGGATAATAAGACTTAAAGAACTTTATTGTCATTGTAGTTATACAACGAAATTTGTTTGGTAGCTCACAGAGGCCAGCAGCAATAAAACAAGAAGAAGCATAGTAACATAATAACCAAGTAAACGTAGTAAAAGTATAAAATATAAAGTAAAAAGAAGGCACTTAGCACAGTAAGTAAAAAAACAAAACAAAAAAAAATACTAGTAGTTGGCCAAAGGAGGAGATAGAAGCCACTGACATCAAGACCAGGAAGCTCCTGACCATGCATGCAGGGTTTCACCCCAAGTCCAGCACCCTGATACTGTATGCTAATCGGAGGAGGCCGGGGACTAGTGAGTGTTAGCACCATAGTCCAGGATGAGACAACGAACATCCACAAATATGTCAGGAAAATGGCCCCAACCGACCGCGTGCTCAGTGAATACCTCAGGCAGCAGAAACCCAAGAAAGAGGAGGAACCATTATGGATGGATAGGCCTCTGCACAGTATGTACCACCGGCAGATAAAGGAAGTGGCTGACAGCCAGAAATCCTACCAGTGGCTGGACAAAGCTGGACTGAAAGACAGCACAGACGCAATATCATGGCAGCACAGGAACAAGCTCTGAGCACAAGATCCACAGAGGCTGGGGTCTATCACACCAGGCAAGACCCCAGGTGCAGGCTGTGTTAAGATGCCCCTGAGAAAATCCAACACATAACAGCAGGGTGTAAAATGGGAGCAGGCAGGGCATACATGGAACGCCATAACCAAGTGGCCGGCATAGTATACAGAAACATCTGTGCCGAATATGGCCTGGAAGTCCCGAGGTCAAAATGGAAGATGCCCCTAGGGTGGTGGAGAATGACCGAGCTAAGATCCTGTGGGACTTCCAGATACAGTCAGGCAAAATGGTGAGGGCTAACCAACCAGACATAGTGGTTGTAGACAAGCAGAGGAAAACTGCCGTAGTGACAGACGTAGCCATACAGAATGACAGCAACATCAGGAAGAAGGAACACGAGAAGCTCAAGAAATACCAAGGGCTCAGAGAAGAGCTCGAGAAAATGTGAAGGGTGAAGATAACAGTGGTCCCAGTGGTAATCGGAGCACATATAGACAAACATATACACACATACCTTCTTGGCCTCCGCATTGTACTTCTTGAGAAGGGTCTCAACTCTGTTTCCATAGTCTGGATGGACAGCCTTCAAATTCTCGACCTGCAAGTCATGCAAGAAAAATATTCTCTCCATCTCCCATAAGCCATGAAAAATAAACATTCAGTAAATGCTATTGTAGCATTTTAGATTACATTTACCCATAAGCACAAAATGTTTCCTAAAACCTCATATTCCAAAAAGCACAAACTATGAGCAACAACTAACACTGTAGTGCTTGGACTCACCATGCGTTTCTGGATGAAGAGCTGGGCTTCTTTTAGAAACCCTGCCAAGTTCTGGCAAAGTCTCTGTCGCTCCTCTTCATTCAGGACCTGAGTGTAGAAGGTGCGAACCTGCAAAAAACACACAGGTTTATTCTCCAGAGGAAAAAGGAACTAATCAGAAACAGATTTTGACTCAGAAGCATCAACTTGATTTGAAGACTTAAAAAAAAAAAAAAAAAAAAAAAAAGAACACCCCCCCCCCCCCCCCCCCCCCCATTACACTTACTGTTTATTACTAGTAAGAATTAGCTTTGACTATAGTTCCTTACAAGATAAGGCAGAAGAAACCAAACGAGTGCAGTAACAGGAAGAAAAAGCCTTAAAAACTAAATCTAGATATTTCCATTACCCTTTACAAAATGAGCAACTATTTCATCTTATCATTCGATCCACTGTTCATATTAAATACAGATTTATGCAGCTTTTTAATATTAGCAAATCTGAAAATGCCTGGGCCTCAGACACTCTGTGTCACACACCTACAGATCCTGTTAAATCAGACCTTCCCAAAGTGTGGGGCCCGCCCCCTAGGGGGGGCGCAGAGCCATTGCAGGGGGGGCGCGGTATGAAAAGTGAAAAAAACAAAACAAGCAACGCTTGGACACTGCTTGCACAGGGCGCCCACACAAACGCAAAGCAGGAGATGAAGCATCGCTGAATATGTTTCCAAACCAACTTCATTCTAAGCCAAAGACTAGAAAATATGGTGAAGCATATCTGCCCTTTGGTTTCACCTGCACAAGTGCCAAAGTAGGTCTCCCCTGCAGAATTGGTTTTCCCTGCATCGGGAGCACGCACTGGGCTCTCCAAATCACGGACAAGCAGTATCCCATATTCTTGATTTTTAGTTCACAAACACTTCTTGTAATGACTAAATACTCCTGGCATTTTAGAGATGTTAGTTCTTTATACAGTAAAGTTACAGCGGGATACAAATAATATCAGGCTCATCCTGCCACGATTTGTTCCCCCTGTCTAAATCACGGACAAACAGGATCCCACAGCTGTTTATGTTTTTAAACCCATTTTGCACAGAGAGGCATTTTTTGAAAAATGTATTGATAGCAATGTTGAATATTATTACACAGGAAAAAAACAACTACATGTAAAATAATCACACCGTGACGCCTCTGCCTTTCTAAATGGAGGGACAGTAACTGCGTGTGTATATGTAAGTGTGTAAAACCTGAAGATAGAGACGAAATACTGTTAATCTGACTATCTGCCATTCTGCAATTCATCTCATGTAAACAATAACGTGGCGCACAGCGTGACGTGAAAAAAGGCACATACCTTTGACGTTGTGTGACGAATTGTGTATTCCTCGTCCACACGTAAAAGCAAAAAAGGAGTTTTAAAAAAAAATCTCAGTTTTCGGTGATTCGAAACGCTGTTTACGTGTGGACGAAACAGCTGCGTTTTCAAAAATACCCGTGTAGGTGTGGGCGTAGAGTAAAAGAGTTTGTGGTTTATTTTATTACTACCTGTAATTTATTGCAGATTACTCGTATTTGCTTAATTGTTTACTAAATGTTTGAGGTGTGAAATAAACCGCAATGGAGCAAAATATGGCTGTGTGTGGTTGGAGGATGTGTTTGTGCGTGCGTGTGCACGCGCGAGAAAGGGGGGGGGGGGGCAAACTTTTTTCTTGTAAAACAAAGGGGGGCCCAGCAAAAAGACTTTGGGAACCACTGTGTTAAATCATCATTACCTGTGTGACATTGTCTTCATCTGAGCTGTTGTAACGAGCAACATCTGCAGACACTTGGAACTTGGACTCAATAAACTGAGGCTGGGTCTCTGGGGCACTGAAGCTGTTAGGGTAGTAGTTTGGAGCGCCACCTGGTGGTCAAACAAAAACACTGGTGAGGCAGTGAAGGAAAGAAATTTAAAAATGAACAAAGACGAGATGTTTGTGGAAAAACCATAATCAGTGGTTATAGTGATGACATACGTTATTCACACATCTACCACTGTAAAATGCATGAAATGTAGCAATAAAATTAATGTGTTATTACTAGTTTTTACATTTTGTGCACAATGTAGATGACTGTGGTTATGCATGTTATAAAATTATTTCTAATTATTTTATATAATAAGGGTGTTTTTGGATGACTAAGATTTGTTAAAACACCATCACTGATCGTCTACTTCAAAGGTGATATGCACTTGTGTATATGTAACATGTATAATAACAGTTAAAAATAACGGTTAAGAACTCAGTATAAATAAACTGTAACACTACCTGGATTAAAATTACACGATTACTCAAGATTCATTTCTGAGCCACAGGTACCAGACCTGATCACGTCTCACCTTGGTTGTCATGCATGCACATCGGACCATCACGCTGGTAGTTGGCCACACGAGCCCTGAAGGGGCAGTTGACAGGGATCTGCAGGTAGTTTGCCCCCAGCCGGTGACGATGCGTGTCTGGGTAGGAGAAGAGGCGACCCTAGACAAAGAACATGGAGGACAGAGCTCAATACCAACCTAGCTTTTCTTCATTCCCCCCTAGCTTGTCAAATCTGCCATAATGTCACCTGCAGCATCTTGTCAGGGCTGGGCTCGATGCCTGGTGGCATGTTGCTTGGGTCAAAGGCCAGCTGCTCCACCTCTGCAAAGTAGTTGACTGGGTTCCTGTTCAGAACCAGTTTGCCCACAGGGATCAGTGGGTATTCTTTATGTGACCAAACCTGCACCGCGAATAAAATTTACAAATCACAAAAGTCATTTGTGATTTTCAAATGAGCACGTCATTATTTAGAGACATCCTCTGATAATATGGACGTTTTTGGAAAACAAGTTACCAAGTCACTGCACATTTATGTCACGTATTACTTTATAACTCAGATGTTTTCTGTTGTGCAGAACTGCAGTACCTTTGTAAGATCAAACGGGTTGAACCGGAACTTCTCAGCCTGCTCAAAGGTCATGACCTGGATGTAAAAGGTCCAGGATGGGTAGTTTCCATTAGCAATAGCATTGAACAGGTCTGCAATTCCATAATCTGGTTTGGTGGCTGCCAGGCGGTCTGCCTCTTCCACCGTCAAATTCTTTATTCCTTGATCCGTCTACAAAATTAATTTTTAAAAAAATGAAGTCAGACATGACAGAACACACACCATAACAGCTAATAAACCTGACCTCAGGCAGACCTTATAGTGGAATTTGCAGTAGACACGTTCACCATCGGCATTGACCAGTTTGAAGGTGTGAGAGCCGTAGCCATTCATGTGACGGTGGCCATCAGGCAAACCTCGATCACTGAACAAGAAAGACACCTGCACAGGAGACAAGAGAAGACACAAGACAATGAAAAAAACTACAAGAGTTTCTGTGCCAATCACTGTCGATGATGACTACAAGTATAAAGACAGTGAGCAACAGTGCACAGAAAGACTCAATTACTTGAAAATATTCTTTATCCTAAATGTGTATTTTAGAAACACCTCAAGTGAAATGACATAATATACTAGACTTTTCAGTATCAGGCTCAGCAGCATCTACCTGATGCAGACTCTCGGGCCTCAAACTCCAGAAGTCCCACACCATGTCAGGGTCTTTCATGTGGGTTTGGGGATTGCGCTTCTGGGAATGGACGAAGGATGGGAACTGCACAGGATTAAAGGTGGGACATTAATATAAGACAATGTACACTTGACTGATATTAGCACAAGTGTTGTGAGGAATGTGTCTCTGGATTTAAATATCTTACATTAGAAATAACAAGCTTGGCTTTCATAAACTTTGAGTTAAAGTAAGAGTGTAAACACCCCATGTAAGATATTTAATGTAAAAACAAAAAAAAAAAAACAAGACACAAAACTGAAAAATCATCCACTTATGAAACTAGATCTACAATCTGTTCCTGGAGGAATTATTTACATAAAAAAAAATACATACTGCTGTAACACTACAACTCTGTCACACAAAATTATACAAATCTGAACCATTATGGTCTGCCCAGACACATGTGTCCCTACACCCACTCACCAGCATGGCATCCCTGACGAAGAAAATTGGGGTATTGTTGCCCGTCAGGTCCCAGTTGCCATCTTCAGTGTAAAACTTGACTGCAAAACCTCGAGGGTCACGCACAGTGTCTGCAGACCCAGACTCTCCAGCTGGGATATTAAAAAAAAACAAACAAACAAACCAAAAGACAGCAACTCCTCAAAAATCAATGAAGTAACATGGTTAACTATTTTAGACTAAATTTGGAGGCAGTTTGTACCATCTGCAACTTACAGCCAATAGCATTGTTGAAAGTTACCTTTAATGGCCCTTCTGGTGTCACACAAATCAAGATGTTAAGTACACCACTTACCATCACATGGCCAGCTTCTTACAATGAACACTCCTTTAACAAATAACCACTTTTACTCACACTTTGCATTTAAAAGTTTGGTTTTCAACTCATACCAAAAACATTTTCAGCAGTAAATCATTATCATCATCTTCTATTGTTGCATTTTTCTGAAACATTCAGTATAATGTTTTAATTGTCCATATTATTTTCCTATGAAAGCGTTTCATAACTGTTGAACACGTTCATTTTCTCCTCATATTTTCACAAGCTAATTATCTGTCTTCAGCAGACATGAACATGTTGTGAGAAGAGTAAGGGCTCATATAATCCAGGAGTATATTTTTAAATATTCCTGTTTTATATTTAAACTGTCCTGACAGTTTAAACATAAGTATAGTCAAAGTTCTGAGGCAAACTCCATCCCATGCGCAATTTTGAATAATATACATTGTTTTTTAATTGAAATATAAAATATGCTGAAAGCAGATGGAGGACTGTGAAGAAGTGGTGTACATTTGTGATGTAGTAGATGCTTGGTGATCCCCAGGCCACAAAAACATCATGGAAAGCAACACAATCTTTAGGCCACTTATGTCAGAGCTCTGTGGATATGGAACATGTTTCCCCATTAAGAATCGCCTGAAAACCACTGATGGTCCTTAGTTACATCAATTTAAGCTGCTAAATAAAACCCCAGTATTGGCCGAAGCTGAGCTGTCCCTCTCCTGCTACTTGCAAATAACAATGAGTCATACGAGTGTAAGGACCTAGAGTGCAGTCTGTGGTGCTACTATAGATTTCAATAGCAAGAGTCCAAACTATCACATCAAAAACTGTGTAAACAGGGAAGAATAAACACCCCCCCCCCACCCCGAGCAAATCTTTAACCAAGGCGAACAAGGCGTTCTTACCCACAGTGGAGAAGCGGATAGCAATTGGTGTAGTCTTGCCAACATGCTCAAACACTTTGGCTTTGCAGTAGCGAGTGATGTCATGAGTGACCTCAAAGTAGCCAAATGCCCCTGAATAATGGAGAAAAAAATAAAAATAAATACAGATTTTAAAAGACATGTCTGCTAATATCAGCTTCACAAATTTCGAGTTCTTGTATTTACTTTATTTATCATGAGGACAAATCTAAGACCCAAGTTGTTTGTTGGCTCGTAGGCCAACAAATAACCCGTTCAATGTCTGTGCAAAGTCTGAAGCCCTGATCTGTAAAGCCTGTAAAGATTAACAATTGTTCAGAGTTAATCCACAAATAAGCAGGATCCACATTTCCTTTTATACTTCTTTTTTGGTTGTCTTGTTTAACTTTGTAATTTAATGCAGTCATTTGTAGCCATCTGCCTGCACCAGAATATAATTCTTGACTAAATTTGCACATAAATTTGAACACTTTCCAGTGTTAAGGATCAGGCCACTGCTTTATCTCAGAAATAAGTGCACCACATGCCTGCTGTTAATACCTTTTAAACATGGGCAGTCTTTGGTGTCAGGAGCTGAATACATACCTTAGTAACTCTGTATTTGTGGCATTCTAGTGCATGTTAAATGTCCAAATACCAAAAACTCGTGACCATAGGTGCGGGTGACAACGTAGATCAACGGGTACGCACAGCTTTCTCTTCACCACGACGAATGGATACAGTGTCCACTTTACTGGAGCCGCAGCACCAATCCATCTGCTGAGCTCTTGCTCCCCTCTCTCATGAACAAGACCCCCAAGATACTTAAACTCGTCCACTTGAGGCAGGTACACGCCCTTACGCGGGCACTCCACCGTTTTCCATATTTGAGTATTATTATTGGATCAAAATGAAATAAATATATTGTGATTGTATATCTGGCCATAATCCTTAGTTCCAAGTGTGGGCATGAAATGTCTTGCTGTCTTACTGACCTCAAAGCAAAAAAAATGTTGAGTGCGTGATTACAGCATAATGCCTTACCTGCCCCTTTGGCATGAACCACTCTCTCTGGGATTCGCTCACGGTCAAAGTGGGCCATCTCATCTGTGAAGACCACATCTTGAACCAGCAGCGGCCCTCTTGGACCTGCAGTCTGCAAGTTCAATTTGTCTCCCACTGGATGGCCACCGCCTGTAGTCAGCACATCTGCTTTCTAATAATAAACACATTAAAAACAAAAACAAACAAACAAACAAAAAACACAACACACATACAAAAATAATAGAAAAAGCATTAAATATATACATCTTGAAGAAAGACTACAAGAACACTAATACGCAACAACTGTCCTTTTCTGCTACTTTAACCTGATGATTCCAGTAAAGAAACAAAATCAGTGCAGTTGGTTAATTACTTAATTAATCAAACTAACAACACATGATGGCGATTTTGAATGAGGAGTTAAAAATGCAAACTGTGTTAAGCATAAAAAATAACACGTGTATACAACGGTGCAGTTTGGCATGTGTCTATCTTACTATCGTAACAATTACTATGCGCTGTTCAGACGACAGCTCTTTCACGGCTGGTTCGCGTGTTTGTTTGTTTTTTAGTGCCCAAAAGGTCTCAGATGTGTAGTCACCTACTCGATTTCTTTGAAGAACGCTGGCTAAAAACAATTAAACAGTAATGCTAGCAAGTAAGCCCTTTACAAAACAAAGTTACATGTCCAAATATAATCGTCTACTGAACGATAGGTCTCTCGAAAAGCTAGCTTAAATCGCCCATTTCCAATTCGACATCACCGCGCAACCCCCCCCCCCAAAAAAAATCGATCAAATCGAATGTATAGACCTGAGAGCCTCTATTCGCCTTCCATGTCTTCATTTGGTCGGTAGCTTTATCTCTGTTGTCAGTCATCGCGACAGCTCAGCGTTTAGACCACACACTATTCGGAATAAAACTCTTTATCCTGACTCCAGAAAAGAACATTTCTTCTTGGACATTGCCTGCGATGGTCCCGCCCCTCTTACGCCCCTCTATTCTGATTTGCTCACGGTATGTTTACCACCAACCACTGTAGAAATCATAAACGACATAACAGAGACCCCAAAATAAAGCCAAAACGTCTCTATGTCATAATTTGATTCTTATTACTATCATAATAGAGTTAAATTACACGTCATCATAACAGCTTTGACAATTCAGCTGAAGTCAAGGAGAAATTGCGCATCTCTGTTCGGGAATGGCAAAAAGAGGCGGACGCTGAGAGGAGATGCAGCGTTTACGTTCCAAAACCAAACTGATTGTAAAGTGCCGACACTACCCGACATAAGGACCCGAAGCCCTGCCGCATTTGTGATGTGTGTTGATGATGTGTGTTTGTAAGGTAATCCGTAAATAACGTCCTTAGGGGCAATTTGTATCTTAATTGCCCCTTGGGGATAAATAGTCTTTCTGATTAGCTAGTGTCTCACTTAGCTAGCTTTCAACGCCTTTATTTTATTTGCAAGGAGGGAAAAGCATACACAATGAACATACATTTCCTCAGCTTACTGTGAAGAGTGTTGCATAACTTTAATAATTTTTCTATCAAATCCCTTGTGTTTATGCTACACTCTAATATAATATTTACAAAAAAAATAGTGTACTGTGTTTTTCTCTTAATACATCAGGCTTATGTCTCGCCTGTCTAGGTTTTCAACATAGTCATTATTACATTTAACTTAAGTACTGTCCGTAGAGTCATCATGGGCTGTAGGTCGTCTTGTTAGGTGTTCTCTTTCTGCTCTATTTAGCGATACAGATAGATGGTCCTGGACAGAGCAGTGTAAAAATTTTCAGTGTAAGAAATTTTCTCACGCACGCAATGAAGCAGCATCCACAGAAAGTCAGGAAGGCCACTGCAACATGATTAAAAGAAAAGACACACTACCACTCCATCTACCAAATCACTGTTCCATGAAAGGTTTGAATGGATCACTTGTCCCTGAGTGCTAGGCCAATTCGTCAGCAAGGGTGATGAGCTACTTTAATGCTTGAATCACAGTGCCATCAGTGCAGTGTTGTTAGAACTAGCCTCAAATATCAGTAGAAATCAGGGGCAGGAGCAGTGAAGTGCTTCTACAACTTCAGTATACATGCTAAGCTGCTTACCTGATGTCAGTTGAAATGGTGATGTGGCCCGAGTTGGCTTAGGCCTATGCCACACAGCTAGAAACATTAGCTTGGGAGAGAGTCCAAAACACACAATCTGACAGTTTATTTTTGTAACGCAAGGGCTGCCACGATAAGTCAACTAGTCACAATTACGTCGAGATCGTCGATGACTAATTTAATAGTCCACGCGTCCTGAAAGACGCGGGAATAAGTAGTAGGATTTAAGGGTGTAATAACGGACTGAAACAGAAGATGGCAGTAATGCATGTACAAGGATGCCAGCTGCTGTCAAACGCCAAAGAATGGTAAATGGCCTGTATTTGTATAGCACTTTACTTAGTCCCTAAGGACCCCAAAGCGCTTTACACTACATTCAGTCATTCACCCATTCACACATACATTCACACACTGGTGATGGCAAGCTACATTGTAGCCACAGCTGCCCTGGGGCGCACTGACTGAAGAAGAAGAAGCAGCAGCAGCAATCTCAGGTATCGTAGCTGTGTCCAAATTTAGGGGCCACATCCTTCGGAGGTCGCATTTGTAGGCAGATTACGTTACAGCGACGCAACGCAGGCTGTCCAAATTTGTAGACTCCTCCAAATGCGGCCGACAAATGTGTCCTCCTTTTCCCTAGATTTGAAGGATAGGTTGGGTGTATCCAGAATTCATAGCACGACCCAGCCAATTCCAGTTTACAACAATGGCGGCAGCTACTTAGTTTTAATTTTACTCTTTCTGGGTAACAAAATAAACTTTTAAGATATTTTCAGGCGAGAATGTAGCTGTGTAACCTTAAAATATCTGCTCGATTTATCAAGACGTCCCATATTTGCAAAAGTGCTCTGACGTTTTTGGAGATGTCTGTTACCCACCAGCTTGAAAGCTAGTCGGCGGTTCAAGGCTCACTAGAGCAGGTGAGAACAGCGAACTCCCGGCACATCGTTTTCAGACCCCCGCGGTCTTTCGCTACTCAGGTTAAACATGATATATAAGTCACGTAGATAACTTAAAAATGTTATTGTTTGGCTTTTTTCAGTATTTTATTTGTTTGTGAGTAAATCATTTTGCCTGAGAATAAAGTTATAGTTTCCACACAGCTGAATAAACGTCAAACAGAAAACTGATTAAACGAAAGTGTGAGATGGTAAAGAATTTACTCAAGTGTCCTGTTATATTTTAGATAGCAAGGAGCAGACGGCTGAGTTTATTAAACTCCACCGAGATAATCTGCTAATTTCATTAAAAGTTTAATAATCTTGTCTTTATTTTTAGTTAGCACATACCTTAAACACTTAAAGCTGTAAGCTAATGATAGTTATATAAGAGCAGATGCATGCTAGTGCAATAAGCTGTACGTTTTACGTCCAATGGATGCATGATCTGATTAGTCGAACAATCACAAAAATAATCTGTCAGTAGTCGACTATCAAAATAACAATTTGTGGCAGCCTTTGTATCGTGTCTCTGTCTTTTCAGCATTAGTTATGTTTAAGGTCATTACTTTTGTGACGTTTGTGCTATGTGTTCGAGTGTTAGCTTGGTGTGCAGATGGAGAGGCTGTGTCAGTGAATAGTATTTTAAATGAAAGAATGAAAATGGGTCATTGCCTGATGTCCAAATGCATCCCACCCTGTGTCCTTTATTTCAGAAATTTGCCACACTGCTATCAAACCTAATGTTATAGTCAGTAGCATCGCTACTCATTTCTTGATACCTTCCTTTTCCCTCCCTAATCAGGAGTCCCACTGTGGACAGCCTTCAATAGACAACTTTGCCATCTTCGCCAACATTTTCAGGGTTTTCCATTAGGTCATGGTACCTGTGTACCAGGTCCTTACTATGCAGATTACAGATTTTTGACCCTTTTCAGTCTGCTTTTCAAAAGCAGCACTCCACTAAGACCTCTCTCTTAAGGGTCTATAAGGATCTGTTAATGGCTTCTGATGCAGGAAATTGTTCTGTGATAATTTTGCTTGATCTTAGCGCAGCCTTCGATACCATCCATCCATTCGCTACCGCTTAGCCTTTTCAGGGGTCGCGGGGGGCACTGGAGCCTATCCCAGCTGGCGAGAGAAGGGGTATACACACACACACACACACACACACACATATATGTATGTATATATACATATATATATATATACACACATATATGCATATACATATATATATATATATATATATATATATATATATATATATATATATATATATATATATATATATATATATACACACACATATATATACATATATATATATATATATATATGTACGCCTACTTCCTGGAGAGTATTGTTCATTTGACTGGCTGTTGTGAAGTGGTTTCTCACCACTGTGGAAATGATTCTGCGACCATTCACAACTTTTGTCTTCCGTGGATTTCTGGGTCTTTTTGCGTTGCTGAATTCACCAGTTCTTTCTTTCACAGGATGTACCAAACTGTAAATTCCGCCACTCCTAATATTGTAGCGATGTCTCAGATGGGTTTTTTTCTGTTTTCTCAGCTTAAGGATGGCTTGTTTCACCTGCATGAAGAGCTCCATCGACTGCATGTTGTCTGTTTACAGCAAAATCTTCCAACTGCAAGCACCACACCTCAAATAAACTCCAGGACTTTCATCTGCTTAATTGATAATGACATAACAAAGGAATTCCCCACACCTGGCCATGAAAAAGCCTAAGAGTTAGTTGTCCAATTGCTGCTTCATAAAGAGGATGGCATATGTTAAGGAGCTGAAACTCCTAAACCCTTCATACAATTGGAATCTTTATACCCTCAAATGAAAGAGTCTAGAAATTATGTCCATGCCCATTATATAACTATAATTGGAATATGTTTCAGTAAAGAGGTAACAAAACAAAACTTGGGTCAGTGCCCAAATAAATGTGGACCTAACTCTATGGCTTCTTGTTGCGTAAAATACCTTTAACCTGACATGGGGATCTGAGTTCACAAACAGTGATTCTTGGATTTATTCCTGAGCTCATGTATTGATTTCCATGACAGAATCATTCCTGTTTAATGCAATTCCACACGAGGGTCCAAAGGTCATTGACATCTTGTGTGCAAGATGGCGCCGGTGTGTGTGGCTTGCCGTCTGTCACTGCCAGTGTTTGTTTGTTTTGATTTTATTGACTATTGTAATAAATGCCAACTCTCTCTTGGTGTATGATCGCCTAACCCTATTGGATCTCCGACCTTCTGCCAAAGGCTGGGCAAAGTGGAACCAAGCTGGACATAAAACTTTGCCCCCGCTAATATCGGAGATCCCGGCTCACCTGTGCCGTGTTCCAGATCCACCACTCCGGCATAAGTGCCATCGCCGGGGTCGCCGGGCTGGCTTCCTGGTGAAGCTGAAAGCTTCTTTAAGGTATTCTCTTAAGCCCTTATCCAGAAAACAAGGAGCGGTGCCAAACCTCCGTTTCTCTCGGCGATCGTTGGATCCTGTCTGTGCCTGGCTGGTACCTGTCCTCGGCCTGGATGGGACATCCCAGTCCCGAAAACCCTGCTCTCCTCATCCCCGCCGGCGTGGTGTGAATCTGCGGAACCTGCGGCATCTGTGTCGGGCTTCTAGGACGGCTAGCGACGGGGATCCGCCGCTTACCGCCAGGATTGGCCTGGTAAATGCTAGGTCCCTAGCGAATAAAACGTTTATTCTGAAGGATTTTTTCACATCCCGAGGACTGGATTTTCTCTGTGTGTGCGAGACGTGGCTGAGCGCCGGTGAGTGCAGCATCTTCTCAGATCTTCTACCTGGCGATTGCTGCTATTTTAATTCCCCGCGTATGTTGGGCCGAGGAGGAGGAATAGTTACGATCTTTAAAAGTCATTTTAAATGTAAGCAGCTATCAACCCCGTCGTTCACCAGCTTTGAACTGTCTGTGTTTGAGTTGGGCTGCTCTCACACAGTGTTGTGTGCGGTGGTTTATTGGCCTCCAAAATACAATAAGGACTTTGTGGGTGATTTTGCTGACTTCTTGGCTGAATTCATGCCAAAATATGATCGTGTTCTTATTGTTGGGGATTTTAATATTCACGTGTGTTGTCCTGATATGCCCATGGCGAAGGGCTTTTTAAACCTTATTGATTCGTTTAATCTGGTGCAATGTGTGACAGGTCCCACACATGAACGTGGACACACACTTGATCTTGTTTTATCTCATGGCTTTTCTGTTTTTAACATAGAGATTTGTGATGCTGTGTTTTCTGACCACAGTCCTGTGATGTTTGAAGTTCCTCTTGCCTGTGCCTCAGTTAAACCTCGCGCTGCTGCTCAGCGCTGTCGTGTTTTTAACTCCTCCACTGCTGAACACTTTTCAACAGTCTTTGACCAGATCTGTAAGATCCTGGATTTTTTATGCAGCCAGACTGAGGAACTGAGCTCATGGTTTTATTCCACCTGTCGGACTGCTTTGGACACTGTGGCTCCATTAAAAACCAGGCTGCCTAAAACTAAATATGAGCCCTGGCTGAACGACATGACCCGAGCTGTCAGACGCGACTGCCGTCGAGCTGAGCGCAAGTGGAAAAAGGACAAACTACAAGTGTCGTTCCAGATGCTGAAGGACTGTTGGCGTCAATATCAAAGAACTGTAAAAGATGCCAAAAGAAAACACTTATCTGACATTATTTTGTCAAACTGCCACAACTCGCGTGTTTTATTTAAAACTATTAACTCTGTTCTTAGTGCACCATATGCTGACTGTATCGAGCCCTCATCAGAAGCCTGTGAAAATTTTTTACACTTTTTTATTGAGAAGGTCTCCTCCACAAGGGCTCAAATCTGTCCTTGTGCTCATGACCCCTCAGTCTCTGTTTCCTGCTCTGCTGTCTTTGACAGGTTTGAGCCTGTGACTCTGTCCTTTCTAAAGGAGACTGTTGGTCGTCTTAAGCCTGCAGGGTCTCCAAATGATGCTGTGCCTCCTCGACTTTTAAAAGAGGTGTTACCTACAGTTGGTCCTTTGGTTCTTGAGCTGGTAAACCATAGTCTGATGTCAGGCGTTATCCCTAAAGATTTTAAGCATGCAGTAGTCAAACCCCTGATTAAAAAACCTGCTCTTGATCCTACGGTTCTTGCAAATTACAGGCCTATCTCCAAACTACCTTTTCTTTCTAAAATTCTTAAAAAGGTAGTTTACAGCCAAATAATGGCCTTCCTGGAAAAGCAAAATGTGTTAGAGGTTTTCCAATCTGGTTTTAAACCCTTTCATAGCACCGAATCAGCCCTTTTAAAAGTTTTTAATGACATATTTTTAGCAACTGATGCTGGGGACTGTGTTGTTCTTGTGCTTTTAGATTTGACAGCTGCGTTTGATACTGTGGATCATGCCATTTTATTCTCTCGTTTGGAGCACTGGGTGGGCATTAGGGGCACAGCACTGGAGTGGTTCAGGTCTTACTTGGCGGGGCGAACTTTTTGTGTCAGTCTCGGTGACTATGTGTCGTCCTCCGCTCCTCTCTTGTGTGGTGTCCCACAGGGCTCAGTTCTAGGCCCCCTCCTCTTCTCTTTATATCTGCTTCCTCTTGGTTCTGTACTGAGAAAGCACGGCATTGCTTTCCACTTTTATGCTGATGACTGTCAGATCTATGTCCCTCTAAAGAAAAAAGGCAGATACCTTACACAGCCATTACTTCAGTGTCTCGACGACATTAAGGCTTGGATGTCTGTTAACTTTTTAAAATTCAATGATAAAAAGACAGAGGTAATGGTCTTTGGTAGCCCCACTGAGACCCCCAATGTGTATGTAGATTCCTTGGCCCAGTATGTTAAGCCAACTGTCACAAACCTGGGGGTCAAAGTGGACTGTGATCTGAAGTTTGAAAATCAGATTAAGGCAGTGGTAAAATCTAGCTTCTTTCACCTCAGGCAGCTGGCAAAAATAAAGCCAATTCTTTCACGGCAGCACTTTGAGACAGTGATCCACGCCTTTGTTAGCACTCGGCTGGATTACTGTAATGCACTTTATATTGGGGTCAGTGCATCATATATTAGTCATCTACAGAGGGTGCAAAATGTGCCAGTGAAGTGAAGCTAAAACAGGGGAAATGTGCTCGTCTTTTAACTGGCACTTGAAAGTTTGAGCACATTTCCCCTGTTTTAGCTTCACTTCACTGGCTGCCTATTTCTTTTAGGATTCATTTTAAAATTCTTTTATTTGCTTTTAAAGCTCTTCATGGCCTCGCCCCATCTTATCTCTCTGAGCTGCTACAGCCTTATACACCCACCTGCTCTCTCAGGTCAGCTGATCAGTTGCTCCTGAATGTACCCAGGACTGGGCGTAAACTCAGAGGAGATCGTGCTTTTGCTGTAGCAGCTCCAAAACTGTGGAACGAGCTTCCTTTAGAGATTAGACAGGCCAGTTCTTTACCTGTTTTTAAGTCACTCTTGAAAACCCACCTCTTTACCCTGGCCTTTGACACCACGTGAGATGTTGGTTTTTATTTTTATTTCAGTTGTTTTTAGGTGATTTGATGCTGTTTTATCTTGTTTTTATTTTAATATAGGGCTGTTTTAATTTTATTTATTATGTGTTTTATTTATTTATCTTTGCTGTTTTCTGTTATTTTATTGTTTTAATGTATTTTCTGTACAGCACTTTGTTCCTGTGCTGGGTATTTTAAAGCTCTTTATAAATAAAACTGGATTGGATTGGATTGGACATATTAATGTTCAGCCTGGTCCCTTATGCACAGAGATTTCTCTACATTTTATAAATCTTTTGATAATATGATGTACTTTACATTATGTCATATTCAAAACCTTTACATTGTTCTAAAATCCTCCCACAGTATTGGTGAACCTCTTCCCCTCTTTACTTCTTTGAAACTCTGTCTCTCCAAGATGCTCTTTTCATGCTCAAACATTTTACTAACATATATATATATATATATATATATATATATATATATATTCCAGCTGTCTTAGGGCGATAGGCAGGGTACACCCTGGACAGATCGCCAGTCTGTCGCAGGGCTAACACATAGAGACAGACAACCATTCGCACTCACACCTTTGCACAATTTAGAGTTAACCTAACCCTATTAACTGCATGTCTTTGGACTATGGTAGGAAACCAGAGTACCCGGAGGGAACCCACGCAAACTCCAAACAGGAAGATCCCAGCCTGATGGTGGATTTGAGCTCAGGGCCTTCTTGCTGTGAGGCAACAGTGCTAACCGCCATGACACCATGCTGCCCTATAAACAAAACAAAAATTATGTGTGAAAAATTATATGTGTAAAACTATTGGTGCCTGCCAATCTTGCGCCTCAGAATCCTACTAGATGCACCTGTGGTATGAATTTAAAAATCCGGTTTTGATTGGTTCTCAAATCACCAAATTAGAATATCCTAGATGACATGTTTCTTGCATTCAGTCTAGATATAGATTGTTTAGATGCACCAATGGGATCACTTTTTACCAATCAACTTATCTGTCAGGGTCCTGGGGCTGTGCGACCCAGGATCCCTGGGCAGTCATGGACTGGTGATGTTATATGTATTTTTGGTGTTGCTGCTGCTCTTTTCCATGCTTGTCGAAGTGTGTGTGTATGGGTGCAGGTGTGTATGTACACTGGTTTACAGGTGCCTTCAGGCCTGGGGGGTGTGGCCCTGCTAGGGGACTGGCCACACCCGAAGCTACACACCTGCCGCTGATCAGGGCTCGTCGGGGGAGCTACTTAGGAGAGTCTTGGAGCTCCCACCGACGCGGGATCATTGCGTGAGACTCCACGTTAGTCACCCAGTTTAAATCCAGTTGTAAAGTGCATGCCTGCCATTGTTTAGTGTCCTGACAGCTGCCACTATTGTTTCCCGCAGGAGGAGCGTGGAAGGTCTGAAGGGCAGCGAGCACCGGGAGTGCAGACACGGGAGCAGAGAGCACAAGGAGGACACGACACGGGAGTCTTGGGAAACACGGGGATTTACTGTTGTTTTGCACCATACACTGTAAATAAACGCACTGTCTACTCATAGAGCACCGCGCCTGGGTCCTCATTCCCTACACCCCCCACGGTCTGCCATGCCGAACCGTGACATTATCACTGTAACCAGTAAAACAAATAGAAATTGTATTTTCTTAATCTCATTAAACCTGTTCTCGGAAGTACTCAGAAAAACACAAGAACAGCAATGGCATCTCAATCTCCTGATGAAGAACAGGATACTGATACAATTCTATAGCCAAGATGAGCATATTAAGATGCAACTTCTACAGATGCATTATAGAGGTTTCTCACAAAAATTTGCAATTTGAAGTCATGATGATAAAGTGGTCAAGTGGCTCATGAGTAACTGTTGAATCACTTTTTATTTCAAACGGCATTCACACAATACATTGTATTAATGAGGCACATTCACATCAAGTGCTAAATAACTTCATGCATGGCTGAATGTTAGTTACAGCTTCATCAAACTGAATGCCAATGTTGACTGTAAATGAAAATATTGCTTCATTATTTGGCACAGTAGGAAACTTTTGCCCATTATATGACCACGGGTATGTTCAAAGTGAGGTTATAAATCATAATTTGACCTGAAATGTGTCTGAAAAAAGAAAGAAAACCAAAAGATTATTAGCAGCTATGTCACATGATAATTCACATTCAGAAGCACTGTTGCACAATGTTGTAGAGAATGTCTGAGACTGATCAAAAGCCATCTTGACATCCTGACCTTCACGAGGTTCTTGTCACGCTGTCTTCATTTGAATGTTTTGCATTATTTCCACTTAACACCCAGCCCCGCCCACCACCACCACCTGCTTTTGACCAGGGATGTTTCTGGGCAGTTTTAACAACAACAGCTAAAATGAATGTAACAAGTGGCCAGTGAAAACCACGCAGGATATCAAGATGTTTCCTCTAATGTAAAAGAAACTTTAAACCCATTTCAGGGGGTTAGTACACTCCACATCAAAGGTTAAATTCCCAGAGGTGTTTTAATAACAATAATTCATCAATCACCAATGACATGGGTGTTTAATATAGAGTTGTACAAATGGTGTTCAGCATTTTATTAGTAGTCATAATATGAAAAACATGTCTTTTACACCCAGAAGAGAAAAAGTTTAAATGAAAACAATGTTATACTGCAGTATTTACACCTCCTAATATGCTTATACAACTAGTATTGCGTTAATTGTGGTAAAAGTAGAACAACGTAGCATGATATTTATATGCTGATTACCTCTGATTTTACCACCCTGTAACCACTGCTACAAATTACAGTTATTTCACCTGGATAAGAGTACCTGGATTTAAGCATGATTAATACAGAACATACCAAAACCGCTAATGTTAATCAACCACACTATTAACAAATATAAGATAATCAAATCCAAGAGCGCTAACCCATCTCAATTCTAAAACCGATTCAATTAAGAAGGTACAATCAGTGACCGATGGGAAAAGACAAATGGGTGCTTTTCCTGAAAGAGAAACAGCTTCACCTCTCATCCAGTCGCTCATTCTCCAAACATTTACAATTGGCTTCTACCAGCGCACGCACCATGCAGAGGGAGGGAGTGCATCTGCCAAGGCCGGGCTCCTTTTCAAATTTGAAAATAAAACATTTGATCACGACTTTTAAGGCAGAAATATATACATCCACATACTCGAGTCCTCTCACTGGAGGAGAATCGGATTTCAGACCAATTCCCTTTCGAGGTGAGAGAATGAAGACAAAGTAATGAAAGTGAGAGGTGACTAACCTCATTTATAATATACACAACCCAGGGTGATAATGTCTCTGTTACAGAGACATATAACTTATGCAATGTAAAAATGGCAACAAACAAAGGGAGAGTTCAAAGGAATTTGAAGAAGTGAGTGTTGTACTCGAATCGGGTCAGGTATGTGCTGAGGTGACTAGATCCTGCGCAGAGGGTGCCACATGGACACGGGCTTCCTCAGAGTTGCCAGCATCTGGTTCCAGTGAGTGATTCCCATCCCGCTGGCCTCAGGGCCGATGATAACATGACCAAGGTTCTCACCCCGGCCATCGTCTGTGGCCTCTGCCACTGTCACCCTCAGGGAGAGCTCCTGCAGAGCACAAACGTGGTTACAAAACCTTCTCTCTAAGCAGGATTCAGCTGGGTTTTTAAGTTCATCTAAATCTTTATGGAATTAGTGAAATACATGTGTCACAACAACAATTATGACCATATATCTCGATACACTTTTGCACTTTTTCTAGCAGATTATTTTTGTGGGGGTTGAATGATCCATGCATTTTAAAGGCATAGTTTCCACTACAGGATTTCAATTATGTCACCATCATATATGTAGACCATTTAACAATGTACCTTTCAGTTTGTTGGTTATTCCAGCACTTGAGAACCAACGACTGAAAGATTTACAGAACCACACCAACATACAGTACTGTGCAAAAGTCTCAAGCCACCCTTCATGGTTTTATTGTAAAATTGGAAATGGATGCAAAGATTTATTAAAACTAGTGCTGTCAGCGTTAATCTCGTTAAAATGACGTTAACGCCATAACCGCAATAATGCCGCAAATCCCCGTTAGCGAGTTAGCGCCGATCGCCCCGTGCGTAGGGCTGCACAGTGTCAACGCGTTATGGCGTTAACGTCATTTTAATGAGATTAACGCTGACAGCACTAATTAAAACATATACAAACAACAATATTTGGTATAACAACCTTTATTCTTCAAAACATTCTGAACACTCTTAGGCAACCTTTCCTTTAATTTAAGGAGTCTTCAGGTGTTGGAGTCTGCTTGGGATCACTGCCAATCAGACACTTTCTAGATGGCATTGAATGTTGGATCAAAATCTGACGCTACTTTTCTGCATTTGTACATCCATCAAATTTTGAAAAGCTCTCAAGCACTACTGGATGCAATATAACCATAAATGATGACATAGCCTCCACCATGTTTTACAGATGACTGTAGACAGTCACTGTCTACACCTGGGACCCTCCACACATACTGACAATGATTCTGACCAAAAATTTCACATTTCTATTCATCACTCCATTAGTCCTGTTGCCATAAATTTTCAGTCCAGGTCTTGTGTAATTTTGCCATTCATTTCTGTTTCTCTTCCTTCAGAATGGCTTCTTAACAGCCACCCTGCTGTAGATACTTTTTAGGTCTGTCACATCAGTGTCCCCCACTTCTAAAGTTTTGAAAGACATACTGCACACCATGCCAAGATATGCAAAGTTTTGGGGCAGCTCGTTTGGAATTTCAATTTGGTTAAAAAATGCTGTTTTATTCCTGTCCCACTGTGTATATTTCTTATGATTTCATATACAGAAATAAAAAATGATGGGCTTTTGCAACATGCGCATATACGCAATTTTAAATTGGTTCTCTGCCAAGTTGTCTGCTATGTGTAGACACAACACTGCCACATTATTTCAGTTCATTGGAATTTTATGCAAGAATGACTGATCAGTCAGGGAAAGTGGCTTAACAGTAGTGGTGTGCGGATCGATATTGAAATATCGATTCTTCCGATACCAGTAATTTCTAGAATCGATTCTCATATTAAAATATCGATATTTTAGTACTTTGGGGTAAATTTGTAGTTTTTCATTAACAGGAACACCGTGGAAAGAAACTATATCATTCGGATCGTCGAAATTGGAAGGAACTACTTCCTCTTACGCCTTTCACAGTCATATGCGAAATACGGCTGTGTAAATGTCTCGCGGCCCCTGGCGTGCACTCACAACAATGGCTGAGCGTAAACGGAGTCATGTGTGGACGTATTTTACCTCCACAAACGGCCGAGAAATGGTTTGCGATACATGTGGCAAGACATTGAGGTGTTGTGGCAACACCACTAACCTTGTCAAACACCTCAGAGTAAATCATATCACAGAATATGATGAGCTTATGTTGAGGCGAAGTGAAGAGGAGGAGAGTGACAGGTGCTGCTAGGGCGAGACAGATGTCTCTCGCGGAGTCCTTTAGTGCTGCAGGCAGGCAACGTGTTCAAACAGTGCACAACTTCAGATTTTTTATTTCTATATGATAATTCTACATTATTAAGCAATAAGAACAAGTAGTCTGATGTCCTGTAATCATTATGAAGCTATATTATTATAACTACATAATACAATTATATATTGTATTATGAAATACAATGAAACATTAAGTTTTTTTTTACAGAGTATCGCTATCGGATCAGTATCGTCGATACCACTCTGAATTTTACTTGGTATCGGATCGGAAAGGAAATCAGTGGTATCGCACATCACTAAACAGTAGTATCATCACAAATTTCTATAATCAATTCAATTCTGATTCTCAAGGTCCCGATTCGATTCGATTCAATTTTGACTCAGTCAAAAATATTATAATTCTGATCATTTCTCATTAAATATCCATATTTTTATATCTATGTATAAAACAAAGCTGACACTTGAGAGACTTCATCAGAGGTGTAAGCATCTCAGCAGATGCTTTTGTGTCAAAGTAACTGAGGATAAAACAGAAAAACATGAAGGAGATTTTCCTTTCCTTACTTTTTATAGCAGATAACCGCCTTAAAAATATTCTGCAGTAGATTAAAAACTGGGGGAAAAAAACATGAATCAACATATGAACATTACCTGATGCTGCTGAAGTGAAGCAGAGCAAAGTTACAGAGGTTTTATTAGAGACACGGCTAAGCATTTTGCAATTTGGTTTGCAATGTTTAGGTTTCCCATAGACCACAAATGCAACATTAATTAATACTGAGCATTATTAGATCTCTAGTAAATGCTCAATATATATAGTATATAGTATTGCCGTAGGCCATATACACAAAGACACACTGATGTGTTTCCCTAACAGTACTGGTGGACCAACAGATCTTTAAAAATATAAAGACCTTCATAAAGCCTGGGGATCTATTGCATAAGGCCACTTTAAAAATAGTTAAAAAACAAAAACAAAAAAAACACACACATCTGGCTTCTTGAAAGCAAAATATTTAGAAAAGGGTGACTCGAGACTTCTGCACAGCACTGAAAGACAATAACAGGTTTATGGTACAGCAAAATGGTCAACATGGTATCCCAAAAGGTTGATTCTGTTAATCTGGATGTAGCATTTTCAGTGGGAGAAACGTTTTATCACTCTTCCAAGTGACTTCTTCAGTCTCAGCGGACTGCAGGTTTCCCCAAACTTATAAATAGTACATTTTCACAATGACTAAAACTAGCCCATTGAATGAAGAATGGGCTGTGAGGTCTTTCCTTGATCATTAATATTCAAATTGCCATGACTGATCAAAACATGATCAAAGCCCACTGATCAATGGCCATGAATACCATTCACAGAGAGTTGGGGAATGGCTGCAATCACAGCACTGTAAGATGGCGAAAGATGTACCCTTAGGCCCCCTCCTCGATTCAGAGATGGTCTTTCCCTTTTCACGTAAACCAGTGTTCCTCCCTGTCCAGGATGTGTACATCCTCATCCTTGAAAGAGTGTCCACTGGCCTGTAGGTGTAAATAGACTGCAGAGTCCTGTCCTGACGAGGTAGCTCTTCTGTGTTGCGCCTCCGCTTCGCCAGAGGTTGTTTGGTTTCCCCGATGTATGAATCCTGGCAATCCTCCTGGCACTTAACAGCGTACACTATATTACTGTATTTGTGTCTGGGGGACGCGATCCTTGGGTGAACCAATTTTTGGTGCAGTGTGTTTTGGGGTTTAAAAGCCATGCAGGCGCAGTGTTTACGAAAAATATGTCTCAACTGTTTTGAGACTCCTAACACATACATGATCACTACAGGTTTTCGCTTAAGCAGCAGTTTTCCTTCTCTCCTGGATCAGCTGGAGCTTTCTTTAGGCGCCTTCCCAGCTTTCACAAATGTCCAGCTGGGATAACTATATTTACTCAGGGGCTTCTTGATGTGATGTTCTTCTGCTTCCCTCACCCTAGTCAAACCTTAAATACTGATCGTATGGGTAGGTTTACGGTACACATCAACTTTTAAATGCCCACCATTACCGATGGAAATCTCACAGTCTAAGAAGGCTAACCTGCCACTTTTCATATGCTCCCTGGTGAAATTGATGTGTTGGTCCACCAAGGAAATGTGATCCGTGAATTGTGGTACATCTTGAGATTACATTTTCACCCAGGTGTCATCCACATACCTGAATAGGTGGAATTAAGACACAGTTCCAAAAGTAAACACACTTGGTGTGTGCTGAGAGTGGTCCTGTTGCGGAGTTTGGGGTCATCCTGTAATCTCTTATGAACCACCTCTAATGCTTCATTGACTGGAACATAAGTGATGTGAGTGCCTTCCTCTCCTCCATGCTGATGTTGGATGCTGGGGGCTTTGCATTGCTGAGACAGGCCGAAACTTTCGTCCGTAGCTGTTCTGCTTCTACGTCTGCAATGTTGTTGTTTCAATTTGCTGTTTCTGTGGCTGTGATCAGTTCCACTAGCTGAATTCGTCTCGGCATCACAGAAAAGCTCAACCTTTTTGAAAGGATGTTTTTCTCTGCTTGGGCGAGTTGTCTGTCAGGCAGATTTTTAACCAACTTGTCCACATCCCTGGTGTGGCATCCTTCTCTCTTCTGGCCGCTGAGGACACTCTCCGTATTTTGCTGTGGTTTCCCATGCACAACAAGTAAGTCAAACTTCCTTTGTTGCCTGGCCTTAGACTTCTCATGCTGTACGAACGAGTCTTCTCAGTGAATTCAAACACCTTTTTAAGAGTATTCTCATCTAGAATCATTGTAAGGTTGGGGAAACCTGCAGTCAGCTGATACTGAAGAAATCACTTGGATGAGTGATGAAACGTTTCTCCCACTGAAAACACTATGTCCTGATGAACAGAATCAACTTTTGGGATTTACTAACGTGAATGACTGAGCATGCATCAAGACAAGTCAACATCGTAGTCATCGGCCTCAAGTTAGCATGCTAATATTTCCCTTGTGAGTATGTTAGTAAGCTAATAATAATAGCCTTTTTAGACTTGCTACCACATTTGCATATACATATTAATTTTTGTTATATTTTATTTGTATACTTATAATTTATTGCAAATTTACTTGAAAGCCCTTATCACTTTTACAAGAGGGCACATACAGGATCATAAAACATAGATTGAGATAGGCTTCTTTTTGGCGTTACACTATTATCTAAGTCCTCCAAAACTTGTGGGGTTTTTGTTTTTAATTTTCCCTCCTACTAATTTATAATGTTTCCTATTAGCGTTTTCTTATTCTGGAAACGTTTAAATCATGGTCTGGAACATACCTGCAGAACGATCGACGGCACAGAGAAGATCATGGCTTCGTTGAAAATGGGGTTTGTGTCATCCCTCTTGGTGGAAGTCTTCTTCTTACTGATCTTCCTGCCATCTTGCAGCAGATAGACTTTGACAAATGGATCTGATGAAGGAGAAGGAGTGAAGGTAGAGTAAATAGTTTGTAGAGCATCCACTAAATTCCTCATTGATGACTAATCAGGTAGATTCACAGCTCTGTACACAGAATTAGCTCTAGAGGTAATAACGGCGGTGTTTCAGCGTGGTTCGCTGTCTCAGGCAGTGTAACCGTTATCAGTTGACACACTATTTAAAGAAATTCCATAAAGTTTCTGGGCTGCCTTTCCTCATAACAGCCATCCCCCAAGATTTTCTCAATTTAAAGCAATGCATCATCAGGGACTATAACATCTAGTCCTTTTACTGAATAAGATAAGACAGGCTGCTGTTATTAAATCAATAAGCATTTTGTTCATTCGCAAGATGTTAGCATGTTGAGAACGGCACAGATTTAATGGCATTAATACACATGCACTGCACAGCTGACACACACACACAAAAAAACCAAAAAACGCTCATGCACACATTTCAGGTTAACATCTAATGATGGAAAGGAAACACAACACTGCAGACAAAAAGGATCCCTGACCTGCGGTGTTCTTGCCATTGGTCCACACCAGGTTCTTGCACTTAGCCACAACCACAGTGAGACGCTCTGCTGTTGGCAAATAGCTGAGAGACAACAAGATCTCCCCGACTGCATCCACTGCCTGTGGGGGTCAAACCAGAGCATGGTAGCCATTAAATACAACATCATACATTTGAATGACTGTAACGTGTTGACTGGAGTATGGCGAATCAGAACTCCTACTACTGTGAATTTTATTTAATTTTAAGGAGCTACACAGAGTCTTTAAATTCATTTCTAGTTCAATTAAAAATATATGAAAATGAAAGTCAAAATTACTAAAATGATATATTTATTGCATGCATGTATAGTGTTAGTGCATAATGTATAGAGTTTTGAAACATTTAATTTTTAATTCATCATTTTGTCAAAATGAGTAAATCGCATTTAACAGTCATGCATTTATTCCTTCTAAGCTGAACTATTGTAATTTCTGTGTAATCGGGTTGCTGTAAAGGTTTCCTGAAAACCTTTCATTTGATCCAAAACACCCCGAGATAGTGCTGACTAGAAAGAGAGATCATATTTCTCTCATGCTGACTTCTCTCTGTTGGCTGAATTGAATTTAAAATCTTTCTCCTCAAATAAAAAGCCTTGAATAATCAACCGGATCCCATCTTAATGACCCTAAAGTGTCATATTATCCTAACAGAGCCCTTCGCTGTCAGATTGCAGGCTTACTTGTGGTTCCTAGAGTTTCCAAACGTAGAATAGGAGGCAGAGACTTCAACTCCTCTCCCGTGAAATCCACTCCCACTTTAACTTTGGGAGAGAGACACCCTCTCTACTCTAAAGCTTAGGTTCCAAACTTTCCTTTTTGATAAAGGATTTTGTGGTGTTGCTACAAGCTCAGGCTGCCCAGGGGGACTTCCCATGATGCACTAAGCACTCCTCCTCATCCCTCTTTTTACTCCCCATGTGTTCATATATCGCTGCCATATGTCGTTAACTTCTCCCTCCAATAGTTTGTTTTGTCCTTGTCTCTCTAAGCTCTCATTTTTATCTCCTGTTTTTCCCCTCACTGCCCTAGTACTGGTAGTAGATTGGCTGCCCCTCCCTGAACCTGGTTCTGCTGCATGCCTCTTCCTTTAAAGAGGAGTTTGTCGTTCCCGCAGTCGCCAAGTGCTTGCTCATAGCAAATCATTGCATTGTTGGGATTATCTATCAAATATTGTACGTTCTTTATCTTGCAATGCGAAGCAACTGGAGGTGACTGCTGTAACGAATAGTTTTATAAATAAAACAGAAATAAAGTGTACTCAACTGAATATTAATTATTCATAATTAAATATCTTTAATATATGTGATTATTGCAGCGCCTCACTCCAGGCTCTGTGGATACTGTTCATGTTTTTTTTCCACAACATGAGGTTTCTCTGATCATCTCATTGAGGACACAGTTTTTCTGTAATATGTCCTTTACATCATATTTGTGTTTACATTTTATTGAAAAATATTACACAGGTTGAATTCTAAATAAAAAATAATCTTGTTAGATTTAGTTTTAGACAAAAAGCATTGAGGCAACAACGATTCTTCTGTCACAACTATACCTATTATGGTTAATTATATCTATTCATTTTATGTAGATATTGTCATTTAGTTCTCACAATAGGATAAAAAAATAAAGTTGAACTGAGGGCAAATAACGTTTTTTTTCTTTGATGAAGGCATTTTTTTCTTTTTCGGGGCATATCACAGTTAACTATTTTTGCACGATCATAGATTTAACTGATAAAAATTTTACAGCTAAAGTAGCTTAAAACAAACATTGCTACCATCCAGTCTGATATACCTACTACCTACTGAATAATTACAATAATTATAAGTCAACTGGAACCCAAATTTGCAATTTTAGAGCTGCTTGCCAATAAGAAATATATTATATGTTAAAGCAGGAGGAATTAAAAAAAAAATTCATTATGAGTAAATGCTTTCAATAGTGTTACTAATATCTCGTTATCTGTAGAATTCCTCCATTTAGGAAGTACCCTCACTGACCTAAGCTTGAATCCCGATTTAGGTCTGACATGTAGTTTTGTTAAATGTCCAGCAGAGGGTGTCAGACACCGCTGTGCTTTCTGAAACATTGCAAAGACAGAACTTAGATGTTTCAGTTTCAGCATTATTTTTCTGTCTCCCTCTTTAAATGTATCAACACACCTTATTGACATCCTGAAGATAGAGCCAGGCGTTGAATGGTCTGATGGTCAGGTCCAGGTCTGACAGCTTGAGCTCTGCTACGCCTGCGCTGATATTTCTCTCGTCAGCATCGATACCAAAAGCGGCAAAGCGAAGGCTGTACTCCTCCAGACTGGAAGAATCCATGGGGATGGAGAAGCGCTCATCGAAGATCACGGTGAATGCATTTGTCTGGACCTGTAGGAGGCAGTGGACGATTTGCTGGATTGTATATTCTAATCTCAAAACACAAAATGATGCAACAACACTGGAAAATAAACCAAATAGAATGGGCAAATGCACCATACTTCTCAGAGGAATGTGTAATATGTTGGACTAGTCTTAAATAGGACTTCTGTAATCTACTTGAGCACTCAATGTGCTTTCTACAACTTCGTGCCTCATTCAAACAAGCAGTTTTTTCTACCCTAAGTGCTTTCTCTCTAATATTCACACTTGGATAGACACATCAGGGAGCAACTTGAAGTTCAGTGTCTGGCCCAAGGATCTGATGACATGCAAACTGGAGCAGGCAGGACTCAAACCAGCAACCTTGCAATTAGGCAGAAGATGTGCTCTACCACCTGAGCTACAGCCATCTGTTGTGTTTCTGTTGAAGAAGCTTACATGATAAGAGCACAAGGTCTCCTTTTTGTTCATATACCTGAAAAAAAAATGCTATAAAACCACTATTCATTGCCCTTTCTTGTCATCCAGAGCTCATTTTAAAGTGGAAAACAGCATCTGAAAAGCAAAGCACACCGTGACTAAATAAGATCAAAGACAGAGGCTGCCAGAGCTACAGTTGTAATGTTAATTTCAAGTCATCAGGTCTTGAGGGGATGTGTGGAAACCGATGTGGTCAGAAGTTACCAGGCAACTAGTAACATAGCAGATTTAATAATAGCCCCCCCACCCCCCCCCCTTTCTTTTTCACACCAGTGTTTATTCTTGAAGTATGAAATCCAGCATGAATATTTTTGCTAAATGTATATGAAATACAAACACTGCAGCTTTCTCACAAACACATCATAACCGAGATCGCGAGGTCACCTGGGGTTTCCAGTGATGAACAGCAAAACGACAACGCGCTGTGTTGCGAAGAAGATGTGAATTTAGAGCAGAGCAAAGGGTCTACAAATCAGCTTGTGCAGCTTAACCTTTGATTGTGCTTCATATCAATCAACTGAATAGCATCATAACCGCTCAGCACCTGCGGGATCCAGAGAAAAAAGTAGCAACATACAACATACAAAGCATCTCCAGCAGCCTTCCACCACCGTGTGAGACCGCCTGCTTGCAATATTAGCTTTATCACTTTTGGGGGCTTACAATGGAGACGTAAGCCCTCACCAGGGGGGAGGGGGGGAATAAAAACAGAAAGAAAGAGAGACATGTGGAAGAAGATAAGCATGTGCACATTGTTACAAGACACAACGACAGGCAAGAAGAAGTGACAGCAAACAAATGAGAGGAAAAGAGGGGGGAAAGGGGGGGAAAAGGGTATTTGGGTGGGGTTTTGGGGTTTTGGGGTTTTGACAGAAAGCAAAACAAAAGCAGTAACAGCTGGAGGCGCTGGAGAAAAAAAGAAAAGCAAGAGGAAGCATAGCTACAAGGGGTGGGGGGAGGCCTGTGTGTCCATCGGAGCGAGTAAAGCTGATGTCACCATTTCCTTTGGTCTTCCCTTGACATTAAAGAGGGAGACACTAAAGCTGCTGCATCGGCGGCTGCTCCCGTTATGTTTACCGTTAGATCAAACCCCTCCGAACGGCATGGCAACTAAAACTGGGGCACCGACAAGTCCCCGCGGCATCCCGTGTAAGCCTGCACAAAACCACAGCCCCACAATGGAGCGATGACTCACAGCGAGGAAGAAGTCTGTGAATTTGCTGGCAGCGCTAGTGCTAAGAGCAGAAGGCGAGCGCCAGGTGTAGCAGATGGCGGGAACAACGCCTTGCTTCTTCTCTTGTCAGAACAGTTGCTTCATACAAAGCGCGTGATGAAATTGTTCTAGTGGTGAATTTAAAGGAAAGCTAAAAATGAAGTAGATTATCAGCAAGCAAATGCACCACAAAAGCTATAATGGAATGCAGTACAAGTAAATGTTGTTTTGTTAATGCTGTTAATGAAGCAAGTGAGCAGCTGAAATGATTTAATTTGATTTACTCAGACTGTTTTGGATTGAGATCTCGTGGCTGTGGAGGCTATTTGACTACAGCGAGCTCACTGTCATGTTCTACAAACCAATTTGAGATGATTCTTTGTAACATGGCACACTATCTTTATGAAAGCAGCTATCACATGATGGGTAAACTGTGGCTGTGGTGTTTAGATGATACTCAGTTGGTACTAAGAAGTCCAAAGTGTGCCAAAAAATATCCCCCACATCATTAAACCACCAACAGCAGCCTGAAACACTGATACAAGACAGGACGGATTCATGCTTTCCTCTTGTTTATGCCGACTTCTGACTCTACCATCTGAATGCTGCAGCAGCAATCGAGACTTATCAGACCAGGCAACGTTTTTCTAACCCTCTGTTGTCTAATTTGGCTGTGAATGTGCAAACTGAAAACTCAGTTTTCTGTTCTTAGCTGTCAGGATTTGCACCTGGTCTGGTTTTCTGCTTCTGTAGCCCATCTGCTTCAAGGTTCAGAGTGTTGTCCATTCAGAGATGCTCTTCTGCATAACTTGGGTGTAGCGACTGGTTATTTGCACCACTGTTGGCTTTCTATCAGCTCAAAGCAGCCTGGCCATTCTCGTCTGACCTCTGACATCAATGAGGCATTTTCACCCAGACAACAGCTGCTCACAGGATAGAACAACTGTAAAGCGTACAGATGGTTGTGCTGGGAAATGTCAGTAGATCAGCAGACCAGTGCTTCTGGCTCAACAAGCATGCCACGTTCAGAGTCACTTAAATCACCTTTCTTCCCCATTCTGATGCTCAGTTTGAACTTCAGCAGGTCATCTTGTCTTGTCTAAATGCACTGATTGGCTGATTAGATACAGTTAAACATCTACTGTTTAAACTGGCTGGTAAGTGTTACACTCCAATAGAAGTCATTATGTCCTCCATTAAATAACAAAATGAAAAGTTAATTGAGAAAAAAGAAAACACTGCAGAATGTGTCATCGTATTATCTTGCTCATCAAATTACAGTGTAAAGCACTATTCTTAAGAGTGAGATAATTAATGTACATTTATAATTGTTCTGGTTACTGCTCGTTGTAAAAAGACTTCCCCATTGGAGACATTAAAGACATCCTTGATCCAGTAAAAGATGTGAAATCAACCTTCCTGCAGCTCTCGGGGGATTGTCCACTCAAGCAAATGAAATGGGCTCTTCCGACGGACAGGAAAGAACTGGTTTGTCAAGCTGCAGGATTGAACATCTCCTCCTGAGGGACGTATCACTGTCTCTGTCTAAAATTCAGCCAGGTCTGAAATCGTAAACACATTTCAAGGGAGCCCAAACCTGCCCTCACTGAGCAGGAAGGTTTCCGATGCCACGTTATTCCTCCACAAATTTATGAGAAGCAACTTTTATCTTAAGTTCAGTCATCTCAGCACTAAGTGCTAATTAGCCATCCGACTAGCTGTGCTTTCATGTTTCGTTTAGTTTCAGTCCTCCAGCTAACTCGCTCTTTTAGCAATCAAAATTGAATAAAAAAAGGCCCCCACCACATTTTTACACTTTATAGCCAGCTAACAAGAAACACCACAACTTTCATGATACAGCAAAAAAACAAACAAACAAAAAAAAACATGTGTTCGCTACACTACGTTAACACAGTTATGTATAATGCTTGCTTTTACACTTTGATTGACTTGTTATTAAATAATGTTTTTATCTCATTTTTAAGGTTTGGCTGTTTTTGTCCTTTTTTATATCTGTGAAACATTATATTACTTGTAATGATCATTTTTAGCCATGGCAGCTGGTTTGTTCTAAGGATCTTCATAAACTTTGCCACCGTGTAAAATATCTCACCAGTGAGTCATGGTTTTACTTATATCATCTGTGGGTCATCTGCCTCCTCTGCTGTAACTCTGTCGTCACACAAGGTCCTCACA
The DNA here is from genome assembly GCF_036321145.2 of Pelmatolapia mariae. Lineage (NCBI taxonomy): Eukaryota > Metazoa > Chordata > Actinopteri > Cichliformes > Cichlidae > Pelmatolapia > Pelmatolapia mariae. Next base: position 44,625,400 of record NC_086233.1, on the reverse strand, counting down.
TCTGTCCTGCCTTCCCACCTGCCGCATCACCTGATGTTCCACATCCCTGTTCCCACTCTGCTCATTAGTTCTTCAGTACTCCTGCTCCACCATGAACAACTTGACAGATTTTCACTTTGAGCTTTGGAGCCTTTTTGCCTGTTTGTATTCTGCACAAAAACCTGAATTCTGTTTTTGTCTGCTTCCTTTTGCTTTGTTTGCTTGCCTTGTTCCTTTGTAGGAAAACTCTTCCTGATTTTTCCTGATTTTCCTGACTTGCCTGATTTAAACTTATTTTAAATTTTAGATGCTGCATTTTTGTGTTATGTTTCTTAAGTATTAGGAGTTTAGACATTCGTGTTGCCTTAAAAACTGCAAAAACCCACCATGAGTATTGATGGGGTTAATCATGAAGGTTGGTTTTTGTCCTGTGTTTGAGTGACGACTAAATACTATAGTCCCAAAACAAGGGAAATGGAGATCATCCTTAACTACTACTTTCTGTTTAATGCTAATTAGCAAATGCAAAAAAGCAAGCATTTAGAAAACATAAAAAAAAACAAAACAGGGAAAGCCATTCCCCTTAAAAAACAGAGTCCCACTTTAAGTATAATTATGAGATACTGAAGAACAAAAATAACCATTAGTACCTTCTACAAGTGAAAATCCATTGAAAGCCATTATTATTTATTATATAAAACAAGTACTGTGCAGACCTTTACTGTCTTTTTTGACATTTTACATTCTAGATTAATTAAACAGAATTTTGAGGTCTGTCGTATCTCTCCTCAAACTTACCTCAAATTACCTTGAAATGAAATTTACATTTTGTTTATTTAAACATAAGAAATTCTAAAGTGTTATCTTTCTATCACACAGATTCCATGAGGTCTCCCATAGTATGAAAATACCAGAAGATAAAGGTTTCCTTACCCTTGTCACTCCCACATTAATCTCCTCTGGCCCCAATGAGACTCTGATGAAGCAGCCAGGGAAGTCGCCTTCCTCCTTCTCCAGCAGGTCTTTGCCCTGGTGCAGGGTGATGTGGAGCAATCCCATCCCCTGGCCCGGGTGCTTGGATGGTTCAAACTCCAGGGTCACCTCCAGCTGGCCAACAGTGAAGTCATTACCGAAGTTGTTGGCAATAGAGGAGATTGAGCTGAGTGAGTCGGTAGAGATGGATCGGTTGAGCTGAGCTATGCCTGAGGGGTCCAACTCTCTACTCATTAGCTCCAAATGGCCCAGGTCCCTGAAGCCATCTGGGGTGTCGCCAAGGGCCAGACTAGGCTTACGGCTGGACGTGGTGGAGGTTCGCCGGTGGTTGTTGGCTGCCACTCTCTTTGAGTAGGGGATAAAAAATATGACAAAACAACATTTTAACACCTCAAGGATTTTTTTCACTTGAGAAACAGGACATGGAAACATCTGATGGCAACTTTTAAGTTGACAACATGAACTTGTCAGCAAAGAATGGATTCAGGGAGCGGCTATACTTGTATTAATTCTAATAATTCATCTGTTATGGTCTTTTAGCTCTGTTATTGGTCTCTACCAACTCTTCAGAGGAATAGTTCGCTGTTTAGCAACTTTAATGCACTTTGTTTGTATGCTAGTTGTTACATATGCATCATGACAAATTATACCCCTGTCACTGTTAAAAAAAAACAGTTTTTCCACAAAACTGAGCGTTTAAGAAAAAAAACAAACAAGTATTGGACATAAGCTTTGTTGACATCAGCTGCTACAGAAGGACAAAGTTTATTTGTGAGATAGCTATATAGCTAGCTAGCTATCTAAAAAAAACTTTGTTCTAGCTAGTTAGATACATAGTAGTGGTCCTGATTTTAAAAAAGTGATGAAAAACAAAGAAAATAAAAAACAAGGTAAAGTTAAAATAAAAAGTAGACTGAGACTGGGCAAATGAGTTCAAATTGCATTCATTTTCACAGATTTACACTATAATGCTAAGAAACAACTGCAAAAGGTTGTAGCACAGAAATATGTGTCTGTTACTATTGATAAAACTAATATTATTAGTGTATTATTCTTAGTTTTGTCAAGTGAAATAATTTATCTTTAATAATCACTGCAGAATGTACTTGTAATAGAAACTGACATTCAGCATTTTTTATGCTCAGTTATATAAGTAATCTCAAAAAATCAGATTCTTACTTGTAATCGACACCAAAGTTGCCTCTGCTTAGGCGTGAATCTGCAGGTATTTTTTCTAGTTTACATTTTAATATGTAAATCTGAGTGTGCAGGTGCTTCTCCATGATTGGTGCATCCAGGGTGGACGGATCGTACCGAATGGCTAATGACCGGGAGTCAGCGCATAAGAAGATACCGCCAGGGACTGCCAGGTCATTCATCCTCGGCCCAACCCAACCGGCAGACCGTGTGTTCACTGTTTAACTATGTTGGTTTACAGTTTGTTTGATTACAGTTTTCTCCTGTTTTTGTTAGGTAGGGAGGTAAGTAATTGTCGTTTGGTTTAGTTCTTTTGAATAGGTAAGTTTGATTTACTCCTGAGATAGTCTCCCTTTTGTTTGTTGTTTTGGCCTTGGGTTCACCCCGAAGTTATAATTCACTCCCTTCCTTTGTTTCTAAATTCACTCATTGTAAATAAATTACTGTCAAAAAAGTATTAATTGCGTGATGTGCTGCTTGGGGTTGGACGGGGATGGATCACCCCTTATGTTATGGTCTGGCCGCGCCTAGACGGGCCATAACATGCGGGTACCTTTTGTCTGACTTCCGAGAAGGAGGTTCCATATTTTTCTTGCAGATATCGATAATCAAAATTGGGGAAAGGAGACGGCGTTGGAAAAGTTCCAGATTTCCACAGCTTCCAGATATTAAGCCCAGCCAGGCCCAGCAGTACGAAAAAGCCCACCAGGTAGATCCCAACCTCCCAGCCCGGCGGGTTACGCACCACTAAAACAGATACACAAAACAAATGCTTAAAGAAGTCCTTATAAACTTCTGTTTCATCTGTAGTTACATAAAGTCATAGTTTGATCATGGCAAACAGACTGGGAGAACACCAGGTTGAGTAGGAATCTCGAACAGCTCCCAGTGACTGAGCACAGTCACCACTGTTACAGGTCTTGTCATTTAATGCCAAGCGCTGGCTTTGGGAGTCAGTCAGAGCACACAAAGTTTTATGTAAATCAGATGGTTGGGAACCAAATCTGACAAAAATGTGACAGACAAATTGAAATGCCGGTTTGAATTAAATGCTACAGCATCTATAAAGGCATTGGAAGCCTGCACAGAGCTGGACTCCTAAAAATTGAATTGAAACTTCTTGAGGACTTTGCCAGCTTTATCTCTACTTGTGATAAGCCAGTTACAGAACAATGTAAACTGCTTTCTAACAGCACTACCTCCATGTGAGATGAGGTCTGTGTAAATATAACAGTGCGGTTGTCAAACACTAATCCACACAAAGGTATTCAAACAAAGTATAGAAACAGTTACTCACCACTCAGATGGTAGCCTGATATATCTCCACTCTGAGCCGAGGACATGGTGCTGCAGCCAGCCTGCAAGAACCCAACCAAATAATAAGTTCCTTTTTTTTCTTTCTCTTTTTTACATCTAATATGATTTTGCAAACTGTAACTTAAATGACCTTTTTACCGTGCTGGCAATAACCGTCGAGCAAATGTGGTTACATAAACCTGATTTGTGCCACAAGACAAACTACACTATTTATCCTTAATAACTCTTGACGTCCGCTGCCATTTCAAAATGCATAAACAGGATGCATGCTTGGTAATACTGGTGCATAACTAGGTTTGGGGTTCATGACCAATGATATATTGCAAAAATTCTACAGTGTTTTCTCATCTGGTCATCAGCAGGAAAACATCCCTTCACGAGTGCCTTCCGGATCCAACACAATAACAAAACAAACAAAAAAAAAAGATCAAAGGGGCTCATTTTCTGATGAGCTGAAGTGACTTGGTTACAGTTTGGTTGGAGTATGGGACATCTCGTGCTATTAGTGGTTAGCTTTAAGCCACTAGCCTCAAGGAGAGAAGATGGTAGGCTGCAGAGGTCTGGTCATTTTATATCTATTTCAATCAACATTTCCAGACCTGGATTTTTTTTCAGCCTGTTATCAGGTTTAAATGCTCCCTGAAATTACAGCACTTGACACTCCTCTCACAACACAGGAAAACCTTTGTATAAAAATATTCACATATATATTAATATTTGCAGTAATCAGAATGAAAATGCTTGAACTATGAGACATAAATCTGTGACTTTTGTGGTTGTGTAAAATGTGGGAATTTCAAAAAATAAACACAAGTTCTTTTCAAATGAAATGGCAAAAACCTCAGGGCTCAGACTTCTGAATGTTATTGCACTATAACTGTATGTGCACACAGGGAAGTTTCTTTAACTCTTCTTGTTCTGCTTTCTGGTGCACCATTTAGACATTATTTTCTCTCATGCCAACCCTCTGCATGTCCTCCTTCACTACGTCTATGAATCTTCTCTGAGATCTTCCAATTTTCCTCCTGCCCGGCAGGAGGTAAAATCCTTTGTCCAGTTAACAATAAAAATATATTACATTTAAATGCTTTTGTTTTTCCTCTAAATAGCAGTAGGCGTTGTTGTCAAAGGACAAAACAACATTTTCTTGCACCCCTCTCTTCCTCTGCAAACTGAAAAAAAAACCCAACATTGTCACTGGTGCGTGACTCATTCCTCCCCCCTCCTCCTTCCGAGTTTGTTGGAATCTCCCCCATATCTGAGCAGCACTGGGGAAATGGGAGCATTACACTAATGATATAGAAAAAAGGCTTGGAGGGGGTGGGGCTGCAGGATGTGTGTGTGTGTGTGTGTGTGTGTGTGTGTGTGTGTGTGTGTGTGTGTGTGTGTGTGTGTGTGTGTGTGTGTGTGTGTGTGTGTGTGTCAGTTCTGCTGAGCGCTTTGCAGACCACAGTCATGCTGGCTGACGCAGTGCAGGGTCCACTGACAGCTGCTGATGTGCCATTAGCAAAGCACAGGGAATCTCTGGCTGAGAAGGAAGCTCCAAGCACCACCTCCCTATCAGGGCCCAGCATGATTCAGATCAGCTCAGCTCTGCTTAAGGTAACGTGTGAGTGTAGAGGAGGTCCAGAAGCAGCATAAAAGAGGAAGAAGAGGATCAGAGAGTGCGGAAGGGAATAAGAGCGAGAGCAAGACAAGGTCTCAGACAGATTTAGTAAATAACAATAAGGCAGCGTTGGCGTTCCGACGCCTCAGTGGGCTTAAGGCGGCAGAATACCAAGAATAATGTCCAGCTTCCTGTGAACAGAAATAGACTACAAAACATGCTCAATGCATTTCGGTGGTGTACGTTCACAGGATAAAGTCCAATTATCATCCAACACAATGGCTCAAGGTTGTTTCTAGCCTTTATACACTCAGTAGTCTTTCAGGAGGAAAGACTACTGAGTGTATAAAGGCACCACAACAAACAGATGCAGTATCCGCATCACTGCATCCAGGACCCCAATCCATCTGTCAATCTCCCTCTCATCTCTGCCCTCATTCATGAACAACACCGTAATGTACTTAAACTTCTCCACTCGGGGAAGCAGCTTCTCCCTGACCCTGGAGTAGGCACTCCACGCTTTCCTAACTGAGGACCAAGCCTCAGACTTTGAGGTGCTGATTTTCATTCCCGCCACTTCACCCTATTATGGTGATAAGCTCTTGGTAGTGACCGAAAGAATGACACTGCGGATACAAGGGTGGAAATGAGTTTAGAGAGACCAATAACAGAGCTAAAAGACCATAACAGATGAATTATTAGAATTAATACAAGTATAGCCGCTCCCTGAATCCATTCTTTGCTGACAAGTTCATGTTGTCAACTTAAAAGTTGCCATCAGATGTTTCCATGTCCTGTTTCCCTTAGAGATAGGATGAGGAGTTCAGTCATTTGAGAGGGGCTCAGAGTAGAATTGCTACTCCTCCACATCAAAAGGAGCCAGCGGCGGTCACCTGGGTGAGGTGTTTGAAGCATGTCCCACCGGGAGGAATCCCCGTGGTAGACCCAGGATATGCTGGAGAGATTAAGCTGGAGGAGATAGCTGGGGAGAGGGTCATCTTGCTTGGGCTGCTTCCCTGCAAAAATTGATGTGTGGATGAACGGAAAGATGGATGGAAGCTAAAAGAGAAAAAAAAGGTTTTAAACTGAGCCAATGTGTTTCTGCAATAAGTACAACACAAATAGTATTGCACTGATCACCAAATGTTCCTGCACCTGGCAGTTCAAGTCTTTGAATTGTGCTTCCTCAGATGTGCACAGATGGGACTGAGTTATGAGTAGCAATAGATCAAGGGGGACCACAGAGGAGTCTATATATGTCTATATGTCTGATACTATATCTTGCTGGAAGGTAGGTTTGTACCCATGTCCTAAAAAGCATGAAAGAAATAATCTGTGCCCATGCGCATTCATTGATACGTGTCTACCAAAGAAGCAGTCTTCAGCTCAAAGGTGGAATTCACATGCATCGTCCTCAACAGAAGAGAATATATACTGGCTTGCGACATTTATTGCTTTTAAAACCACTCATTCCCAGTTTCCTTGTCTCTGTTCCAGCACATAAAATCAAGGAAGAGGGTCTGATGAGGAAGGAATCTATGCGATAAAGCTGAGTAGCTAGAAAGAGGAAAACAGAAAAAGAGATGGCAGCATATTTCAAAATTGCAGCCTGAACCACGATGTCTTCTTCTCGTTATCAGATGTGCTTCTGTTTCCTCTTTTCGATTTGAGCTGACAGCTTATTAGCACACGGCTGTGAAGGGAAAGGTGAAAGTCTGCATTACAGCTTTCCCGCCAATGTGTCATCTTCATGCCCACATAATCTCGATTCTCCCACTTGTTAAGATTTATTTCACCACTGCTGCAGAGATTTTGCAATCTCATAACTTTCCTCAAACAGCCAAAAACCATATTCTCTTTCTTCACTGCACACAGAGCACAGCTGCTCTGCTCTGCTGAGAGGACTTTAATTACTACAAAGGCACGGAATGAGTATTCTTGTCATAATGTCAGCTTGCAAAAAAATGATTGTTAAGCGGCACGAGACTAACGCGATGGAACAGTGCTCGTGAAAAATTGTGAAATATAATTTACCGAAACAGTAATGAAGTTGTAACGAGAAGAATTAAAACAAGCAGAAGTTGGGAGTTAAGCATAATGTATGCTTGTCACTATAACAACATATTCTTCTTAAGCTTCATATCTCACTGTGTTTGGATTTGTTAGGAAAGAGTGAAGATTTGATTTTCCTCCAGGCACTAAGACTGCAGTCCTGATCGGACCCTTATCATTTGTGACAAGAGAATTTGTGCACATGGTCTTGTCACCCACATATTATTGCTCAGGCTGTATGTGATTGAAACTCACAGCAGTATAACAGCTTTTTGTCAGCCTGGTTACAGTGCTTAAGAAAAACATAGGGTTACTCTTATTTTCCTCAATCAGTGATGAAAGGCTTTTTTATAAAGCAGCAAACCAGGCTAAATGATGACCTTCTAAATTGGTGAGATGCCATTTCCTCCCTAGCTTGCGAGTTATTTGCTTTAAGGTGCACATTTGAGAGTTATACCAGGGAGTCAACTTCTGATTTGAGGCTTTCTTTTCCAGTGGAGCTACTGTTTCCAGAGTTGTACACAGTGGAGATGTAAAATTATTGACAAGATAATCGACCTCTGTGGGAGTAGCATTCAGGCAGCTGCTCTGCACTGTGTCGGCATCTGGCATTGATGAAGATTCAGTGCCAGGTGAATTCTTTTTCTTGATTGATCTTTCTGAGTTAACGTAAGTAATTACATCATCCAAATCATTAACATGTCTTTTAGACCACACTCCTACAAGACTGTTCAAAGACGTCCTACCATTAATTAAAGCTTCAATCTTAAATTTGATCAACCTATCTCTGTTAATCAGTTACATACCACAGGCCGTCCAGCTGGCAGTAGTAATTTGGAGACTTCCAGTCAGGTTTCAGTGCAGTGGTTTGTATCATAGCAGTTTGTTTAAATAAATACAGAGTCCTCTTTGCAAACTAAAGTTAATTATGGAGTTCCACAGATATATTTTCACTCCTATGCAGATGACACCCAACTTTATTTGTTCATTAAGGTAACTCACACCTATTAGTTAAACTGAAGGAATGTCTAAAGACATAAAGACGTGGATGACCTCTAATATTCTGCTTCTAAATTCACTTAAAAATGAGGTTATTGTACTCTCTCCTAAAAGTCTTAGAAATATGGTATCTATCCATTTCTTCCTGTTAAAATTGAGTTTTTCCTTCTCACTGTCACTAAAGTGCTTTTTCATAGTGGTTCGTATGATTGTTGGGGTTTTCTCTGTTTTCTTTGCATTATTGTATGATATTTACTTTACAGTATAAAGCGCCTTAAGGCAACTCTTGTTGTGATTTGGTGCTATATAAATAAAACTGAATTGAATTGAATTATATTTAATAAAAACTAGGCCTACAGGTCAATGGTGCTTGTTAGCTTCAGTAATGAAAACACTTAATTACAGATATGCATGACAGTGCCTTCCAGTGACCCCTGAAGTGCCGCTGCACTAAAACATATTCACAAAAAACAATGTACACAAAACATCAACATCACACATGTACACCTAGTGTAGACGCTATGTTAACAACATAAACGTACAAATAATTTAGACGTAATGTCAACAATGTACACGTGCATGTAACTTAGATGTAATGTTGCCATTTGTCTTCAGATCAGCTATTACACATAATATATATAATTTGAAGGATTTTAGTGTTATAAAACTTATTCCCAAAAGCGATATAGATGTTAATAATCCTGGTACCCTAAGTACTTTATATAGTAAGTTTCATCCAAGTTAATAAATGCATCTAGGAAGAGCTAGGAAACAAAGATATATAGATATGCTACGACCATTGTAGTAACATAGTGTTAATAATAATAAAATAAAAATAATGATAAAAATTTTTGATTTCTTATGTTATATTGGAAGTATTTTAGGTTCTTGTGTTAGGATTTGGTTGAGTTTTATTCTAGTTTTGTTTCCCATGTCTCCTGAGTCATGTCTTTTCCTGCCCTCTATGTCATCTGTCTTGTCCTCAGTGTTTTACTTTCAGTTCTGCCTGTGCGTTAGTCTCTCCCCCATTCCATGTTTTAATAGTCAAGCTTGTGTTGTCATGTCTGCATCTCTCCATGTTTCCTGCTTTATTTTGAAGAGTCTAGTGTTTCCATGTTCAGTGTGTTTTGTTTTACTTCCCTTTGTGGCATCATGTTCATTTGTGTCAGTTGTGTTTCCCCAGGTGTTTCCACTTCCCTCATTACCCTCCTGTGTATTTAAGTCCTCTGTCTCTTACTGTTCTCTGTTGGGTCGTCTGTTGTCTTCATGTCAAGTCTCGTCAGGTTCTGCTTCTGCTCAGGTTCATGCTCACCCATCTCTTCTTTTGGGTCCATTCCATAAATACACCTGTGTGTCCCACCGTGACAAAATCACTATGTAGTTTGTGATTTACATTTTTTGGGGTTTGAAAAACACACAATTACGGTCCTCAAAACAGAAAAGAAATTATAGCACATCCTAGAATCTGTAAAACATACATGAACCGATATCGTGAAGCTTACCTACAATAAGAAAAATACTCAGTTGTGAATAATTTCCATAAGAGTGCCCATACTTTGAAAGCATGAAAACCTCACTTTGTTATTTTAGTTTCTTTGCAGTCTGACCTCGAGCCAGAAACACACACTGTAGCTGCTGCATACAAACCAGGCAGCCTCTTCTATATCTGCATCTGACCCACAAATTCAGCTCAGACACAAAGAAGTAACACACCTGCTCACAGAGATGAAGATTCTACACACTGGATATAACTACGGCACAGCTGCTGCTGCTGCTGCTGCTGCTGCAAACAACGAGGAAGAAAGGAAATGATGGCTTCTCTTAGACGCATATTAAAACAGGCGTGATCAATAAGAACATGGATTTATGGTCTCCCACACAGGAACACACACACAGAAGAATACAAAAAAAGAAGAGGCGAGAGTATAGATAAACAGTGAAGTAAGATAACTGGGTAAAACAATGAGATAACAGAAGAGGTGATGCTTCAACATAACGAATGAATGTCTGTTTTGAGAACGCAATAGGAAACAGATGAGCATTGGAAGGGATAAAAGAAGAAGGGGGAAGGGATCGCAGGCCTCTCAGACTCTCCAGTACTCTCTCACTCCTTGGCTCTCCCAATAACTGATCAATCAGTTCTGCTTTTAATCTTGCCCAGTGGCTCATAATCAAATTAACTGCCTCCCTGCCGCTTTCTGTGAAACAGTGTGATGTAACCCAACACAGCAGGCTGTGTGGAGTCAGCAAAGTAATATTTATCCATTCAGTTCCTTCTGTCCTGCCTCCTCGCATCAGTCTGCTTCCAAGCTGGCTGCACTTTGACTTTCTAGTTTGGACAGCACAGTAAAGTAAAAGTAGCCGGCGCCACTTTTTAAAAAGTCAGCACTGGCCGGTGCCAGTGGAGGCAAGAAGACTCTGCATGTTGGAGCCAATCAACTCAATCACTCACTGAGTATAAAGAACAAAACCTCAAACTCAAAACTTTTATAGTACAAAAGCACAGGAGGTCATGGTCATCGTATTGCAGATTTATTATGTGAAAAGTGGAGCTGCATAGGAATTTAAACTTGATCTTGTGAGGGATACTTCTTTTTATCCCCAAAGTAGCTTTTTTAAAAATGATAATGCTACTTAAGTAGCTTAATAGGTCACAAGTTGTATAGTCAAATATATAAAAGTATCCAAACTCAATGTACTCATGTGTAATTATGCTTCAGAATCATATACATATTATTGGAGGTACATCAAACATAAGGCCCAGGGGCCAGAATTGGCCCAGCAAAGACTCCAATCCGGCCTATTGGACATTATAGGCCGGATTGTGGCGATCGTGGCTCAAGAGTTGGGAGTTCGCCTTGTAATCGGAAGGTTGCAGGTTCGAGCCCCGGCTCGGACAGTCTCGGTCATTGTGTCCTTGGGCAAGACACTTCACCCGTTGCCTACTGGTGGCGCCAGTGTCCGGCAGCCTCGCCTCTGTCAGTGCGCCCCAGGGTGGCTGTGGCTACAACGTAGCTTGCCATCACCAGTATGTGAATGTGTGTGTGAATGGGTGAATGACTGGATATGTAAAGCGCTTTGGGGTCCTTAGGGACTAGAAAAGCGCTATATAAATACAGGCCATTTACCATTATTAGAAAATGTGAAGGAGTGCATAGATTTTGAACTTTTAACTGTACTTTCATAATTTGTACAGCTTTTCCTATTGATAAAGACGGCCGGTAGTATATTATCATTTATACTACATCAAAATCATTAACTCATAGATAAACGATTGACAGGAAAGTTCTTATTTTTCTACAGTTAGTGAGTCCACAGTAAATTAACTAAATCTTTATATATATAATTATGAAGTGCAATAATGGCATTCAGAATATACATGTAGTAGAGTGAAATCAAAAAGCAACGTAGTACTTGTACAAGTACTCTTGTGAATTAAAACATTGATGTATCTCTAGTCCAATGACTTTTGTGAGGTGGCACCAGGAATGGGGGTCAATCCTATTTTAGATGGGGCTGGTGTCAGCCCATGCCCCCCTTCTTGACACGCCCCTTTTTTCTGTCTATTGTCATCCAGTTAGACATATTCAGACTCCATTGTCTTGGACTGTAACTGGTGACAGTGGTCATTGTTGTGCTTCAGGTGCAAACTTGGGGCTCACTCTAACAGACCCTGCAGCAAGCACTACTAACAGTTTGCCTGCTTGTATTCTCTCCAGGTACTCAGACTTCCTCCAACAATCCAAAGTTAATCATGTTAGGTTATTTGGGGATTCTAAATTCACAAATTCAAGCATGAATGAATGGATGTCTCTTCTGTGCTGGGCTTGAGATGGACTGGCAATCTGTCAAATGAGTATGCTGTGTGCCATGATGTCCCAGTGACTGATCGAGAGAGTGTCAAGATGTCTGCAAATCAATTTTAATCCAAAGTAGACTTGATGGGGGGGGGGAGAAGAAAAAGTATTTTCGCAAAAGTAGAATGCAGAGAGCTGTTTGCTTTTCATCTAATGTGATTACCCAGCAGAGAGCTGCTTAAACAACTCTCACAACCGAAATTTGATTTGTCCCCAGAAATTTGGAGGTTAAATATTTTCTCTCATTCTTTGCCAGAGAGAGAAAAAGCTGTGGGTGTTTTGTGATGAAGAAAAATCCTGCAGTCAAATGTCCAAAAGGCCGATATACAGCACAGAGTGGATAAACAGAAGCACTACTCCTGTTTGGTTGAGTTAATGATGGAGTAACGTTGTTAGGATTTTGCCTTCTGTCACAGGACGACAGAACATGCTGTTATTACAGAATCAGCTCAATCATGGACGCATCACAACATAACCACGGCCCTTAAAATTATAGACTGTTAGAATTTGCTGACTGTTTGCATTTATTCCTGCACCTGAAATGAGTTTTTCCATGCCAACAGTTTTTCATCAGTTTTGTAACCAAACCTGCTGCCCTCAGATTAAAACAGAAAAGCTAATGTGCTTATGTGTGATGTTTTGCTCTCTGTCCCTGTAATTAATTATACCCACTACTTATGAGATTAACCACTTCACAATTTGACTAATAAGGACAGGGAAAGCACTTAGTGCTGGGAAAGTGTCTGCTGGACCTGCCTTAATGTCTCAGATAAAGGTTTGCTCCATTTCAGTAATGTCAAAGTGGGTGGAAGCCTAAATTCTCCAAAGAGGTTAAAGGCTTTGAGCACAGATTTATTGATTAACTCTTAAGGAACTGCACTCAAGTGCAAAATTATTTGGGCAGAAGTAGGTACTTACTTTGAACACCTTTAGCTTTAAACCTAAAGAATAGCCCAATGCTGGACTTCCTGTTTATTAGAATCAATGTTGTATCGCTTCAAGATAACAGTGAAGTTAAGCAGCCACTTTTATACTGTGTCAACACTGCTCACTGCTCTTAGAGCTGAAGCCTCCTAAATGTGATTAATCTCGGGACACTTTATTTTTCTCTCTGTAGCCTTGCTGCCTTTTGAGGCATCTCTGGGAGAGGTGAGCTCTAGTTACATTTGGCAGCAAAACTGCTCTGACCACAGGCATTTGCCATAAAAAACGAGGCAATCCATTACACGGTCTGGTCTGAAAATATTAGATGTGATACATTAAGGGAAACCCAGTCCTTGTTGTTGAGAAATACCATTTTGATAATGGCTGTGGGCCTCGGGTGTTACGGTAGCCTCGCAGAGCCGGTGTTCGTCTGAGTGCTCTCAGTTTTCTTAATGTAATAACACTTTTTTCCCGAGGAGTTCAACACGGACAACGGGAGGTGAAGAGAGTGTGTTAAGGCTGAAAGAGAGAGAGAGTGTGTGTGTGTGAGAGAGAGAGACAGGGAAAGCCCATGACAGAGAGGGAGAAAGAGGAGTAGGTGTTAAACGAATGGCTGAGATGATTGCGAGTGCTGGTGGAGGAATCAAATTCTGAGGCGCTCGTATTTCAACTCAGTGATGGGGCAAAACTCGCAGCGACACACACGTCGCTTCGCACAGACCTTCGGCATGATTAGAAAAGTGCAGGAAAACACTCATGGAGGAAGCCAGACTAACGAGATGAATCCCCTCATTTCAAATGTCAAAATAAAAGTAAGAAAGAAAACAGGTATTTTAAATCCTCTTTAGATGTTAAGTTCATTTTGTCTTTACTAAAAACACCTCTGAAGTACAGAGAGTCTGCTCCTACACATCTTTTGACTGATACAAAAAGGTTCCCAGGGAGTCGGTACAAACAGCCCTCTTAAGAGTAAAAGCGAGGCCCCTAAAGTCACAAATATCACTGCAGAAAACACCAAGCAGGAAGGAGCATTAACTAAATTACTATCTTTAAGGCATAATTATCTACATCATTTAATAGCGTTATGGTGGAAAACATTCAAATTTAAAGCTCAACTTGTATAATTTTCCTCTCTGTGAGACATTGTTTCCCAGCCTTTAGTGTGTATCTGTTACTGCCTTGTTTCCCTCAGGATGGGTAATGTTTAAGCTGCTGGCACTTTAGCCAAGTGGTGACATCATGTTTCATTTGAACTACACTATCTGTTTTTTCATGATAATAATTTAAAAAAAAAACATTTGGAGGAAAACCTGAAAGATTAAAGAACTAACTAACCAAAGTGCCGCTAACAATCACTGAATTAACGCCATCCTCTTGCTCCATGTCATTCACCATCTCAGCTTGTTTGCCCCTTTTAAAAACACTCATTAAAGATTTATCTCACGAGACTTGGCTGAACCCTAATTTATATCTTTTGCTACAAACAGAGGTAGGAATTTCATGACCACAGTACAGAAAGTTCTTTCATATTTCTATCCTACACTACACAACAATTATCTAAGTTTGCATAAACTGTATATAGAAGATGGACATGGCCACTACGACATCACCCACTGGTTTGTAAAGTCCTTGTTTGAATTCTTGGTTTCAGCTTTAGCTGTTTCCATGTTATTGTTTTTTGGGCCAAAAGTGACTCTATTAGCATGAGATGGTGCAGTGCAAGGTTATCAGCTAACACTTGGCATCTTAGCATCCATACAGTATGGCTGCATCACAAACAGGTACCTGCTAATGACTTTCATGAATAAATTTAATGAACACAAATAAAATTACAAAATTTCACTCACCAAAAATGGAAGCTAAGATGTCTTATATGCGTTCTTTGTCAGACAGTTGTATTACAAAATGTTCTAAACTGAAAAACAATAAATAAAAATTCATAGGAAATAGTGAAAAAAAGGCCATTTTCTTTGATTTAAATGTTTATGTAACACTTAGTTAATTTAGTGCAATATGAGTGACCATGGGGAAGATTTTCCTTAGTAGGAAAAGCTAATATCATAGAAAATACAATTAGAAGCCCAAAATCTATGTTTTCCTTCAAAGGTTATTGTAGTTAACTAAACTAAAAACTAGACGTGAAAAAATAAAACTGAACTGAAAACTATTTTTTGAACTTGGAAAATGAACTAAAAGAAGATAATAAATATCCTTAGCTTACGTAATGAGTCACTGATGTATGTGTGAAGTGCTGTATTGGGACTCTGAATGCCTACAAAACTGTGAGTCCTGCCTCTTACATATGGCCCCATACAATAACAATAAAAGGACTAAAACACAAACTAATAAAAAAATAAACCAACATAAGAAAATCTACCTTGGAAACGAAACTGAATTTTTTAAAAAGCCAAAATGAAATACAAATTTAAAACTAATATGAAAATTCAAAACTACAATAAACTCTTGTTTCTTCACATTTTCCAGTGGGCCATATTGGAGTCCTGGGCGGGCGATTCTGGACCCTGAACCTTATATTTGACACCCCTGCTATAGAGTAGTAAAATTAAACACAAACTGCCTACTAAGTAAAAAGGTTACTTACTAGGTTAATAACTTTAATCCACCTCTGTGAAAGTGAGCTAGAAGGTTTTACAACAATACTCAACTCCAAAGTATCCCGAACTTTCCAACGATGCCAACGTTTTTACCCCTGCTTTAAATCCTTAACAACAAACGTCTGTCTTAAAGCAACTTTTAGCAGTCTCCATATTTGCACAGCATCCTCACTGCTGCCCTTCAGACCTGCACCAAGTTTTTGGTTTTTTTTGTTTGTTTTTTTTTTTGACTCAGATGGAGTTCGGAAAAAAGTGGTGCTGCACGGACAGCTCCCGCTTCTCGCAGTGCCGTTTCATATTAATTTTAACCTGTGCAGCCGTGAGCATCTAACCAGTCTCACGTGCCCTGCACCTGCACTTCAGTCGACTTGCAACGCAAATCAGTACTCGGATCAAAAAGCCAGGCAGAGAGACATATACATACACACACACACAGACGGAGAGAGAGATATAAGCGAAGCATATCCCGCCATCCCGTCTGCTGGAATGTATTCACAGGCGTCTCTAATGAATTTAAATGAATCCCCTCATGCCAGCAAGGAAGCCCGGGAGCAAGGTCCCGGGTCTGGGTTACATGTTTATGCTCAGCGGGAGCGCACGGAGCTGCTGGCAGGTGGTCGACCGAGCCAGCCGGCCGGAGTTAGCACGCATTTCTTACCGGGAGTTTTCTTTTGGCGCAGTGGGGAGGAAGGAGGAAGGGGAGGTGGGGGGTAGACCAACTCCACCGCTCTCCCTTCTTCAGGCGGCTCTCTCCATCCGATGACAGCGGTGCCTGTCGGGTTTATCTACCCCGGGGAGGTGGAGGGAGGGACACGGCGTTCACGCTGATGATGGTGCTGATGGTGGAGAAGCTACTGCTGGGTCAGCGCATCCGGAAGCGTTCAGACACGGCCAACCGGAGGAGGAAGAAGAGGGAGAAGAAGAAGAGGAGGAGGGTTTGATGTTTAACTCGGAGGGGTCCGTGTGTTTCCGTCACTGAGGTCTGCAGAAAGCTGCAGCCAGAGCCGCAGATGAACCTCCGACCGACTGCACAAATAAAGTCCCACCCCTGCAGCGCAACTTCTACCTTCAGGCCGCTCGATAGACGCGACCACCGCCTCCTCCTCCTTCAAAGCTTCACAACAGCAGCAGTGGGGAGGACCTGCCTGCTCTACGTGCACACACTGTTGTTACACAACCCCGCGCACGGGGAGGAGGTGTGTGTGTGTTTGAGTGAGAGTGAGAGAGAGAGGTACACAGGTACACCCAAACTTTAGAAGTCACCCTCAGCATCCCTCCACAAATCTGACGCCTATGAAAACTCTCCTGCGCCCGCCCCCCCCACCTCAAATGATCAAAATCTGTCTGCTGAACAAACCTCCACCTCCTCCACCACCACCCTGATTCATCTGAGATTTGAGCTGTTAGGGATGATTCAGTGTGAAATTGCATAACTGTCTGTTCTGGAGGCTGGCATGGTGCAGTAATGAAACCTCTGATAAGAAAAACATACTTCAGTCCTCATTTCCCCCAAATAATTCTAATTAAACTATTTCTAACTAGTGTGCACACACTACATGCTGCAGTCGGTTTTAATGAGTGAAATGCTGCAAAGACACAGCTCATATTATATGTGATTTTTTTAAAAAACGTTTTAATCAGTATGATCAGAATATGTTTCACCACTTTTACAAGCCCAACATTGTAATTACAAACCATCAGCTGGTCTTTACTTTTATTTGTGTCTAATAATGTTGTAATTTTAATAACTGAGCTGAAAACTAACACAGACAGTTCTTGCTGGTAATAGTTTTCATCCATCTCAGGAGCGCATACTGTTGACAACAGTTTTGCATATAAAATGCTTGAAATATGAAATAAGATCAAAGTCTGAATTTTAAAGGGGACATGCTTCACTCAATCCCAAATCCTTGAGTCCCATGCTCCACAGTTCAGACTACACTTTACTCATACTGGGCCTTGGCAAAGCTGCTGTCAGCTCTCCAAAAAATTAATTTTAGTCCTTTAAGCAAGCTTTATTCTGATTGGCTGCCCCTCACAGCAGTTGCCCAGAGCTGTGCGTGCTAAAACCAACACATAAGGTGTGAAATTTTCTGCATCAGCTCTGAAATAACAAATGTGCAGGATTTAACACAATATGTGTTGTTTTAAAATGTTTTTGTTTTACATGTGTTAAAGTGTGTAACAAAACATTCTTTTCATTTTTTTTTAAAGATTCTAAGAGTGCGGGATATTAAGGCTCTCTGTTCTAATTAACATCATAGAGTGCCACAATTAGAAAACTATGTTTAAAGCAGCTTGAAGCCATGACATCCAGCTTATGCGAGTTATTATGCTCATGGCCACGTTTAATATGAACATCCATCACTGGAACACACGTGACAAAAAGAGAATAGCATAAAAGATCCTTTTTAATGCACACACAATCACCTCGAGGACCTTCTATTTGCAAAAAGTTGCAAAATCCACTTTTGAATTTGCAAAAAGTTGTGCAAAACTGTGCAAATTCCAGCTAACATCATATAAAATAATAGCTATAAAACCTTTAAATAAATAACAAAACCCATAAAGGACAATTTAGGGGTTTATTCAGCAGTTTGGACAACTACACTTTATCAACTTTCCCAACCGTATAATAACTCTCAATTCTGGAGGTGTTGTCATAGCTCACCTGAATGATCGGCCAAACGCATGCCAAAGGCCATCGCTGCAGGATCCTCTGAGCACTAGACTGACCTCTTTGATCTCATTCAACTTGATTCAAATGAGCCAAAACTGTGGCTCAAAAATCAGGCAGAAATGTTATGTTTTGATTTGACCATCCACAGGACACACATACACATGCACCCAGATGCTTTGTGATTATTCGCTGATACAGATTAGACACTGTGAGGGACCAAGCAGCCAAGGCATAGAGGACACAGGCAAAAAAATATCTTCAAAAAGGGTTTTCTTTATTTTAACCCTCAAAAAGTTCAAAAATGACAAAATAATTAATATAACAAAACATTTTTAGAAAAACCACACAATGCTATTATGTGCGCGCCTCATAATATCAGTGTTAGGTTTAACCAAATGATTAATGAATTATATTAATGAAGAAAACTGCAAACCAAACTCATAAAGTGAACAAATGGACTGATTTACCCATGTGTGGCTGATGCCATCACAGACACACAGCTGTGTGTTGATGAAGAACTGAAAAGTTATTTTGGCCCAAAGAGGTGATTTAATTTGTTTATGTTATGTAAATACATGTGCTTGCAGGTATTTACTCCTTTTCACAGTTTCACAGTGGCTTGAATGTGGTACACACTACTAAACAGAGTCAGCCAGTAAAGAGATTTTGAAAACAGGAGAGCGGTGCATGTTGTTTTTCTTTAGCATGCCGCCATCTGGTGGCGAACATTGGCAGAGAACTACATCTTATCAGCTGGTTCCTTCAGGGGTCGCCATAGCAGATCATCTTCCTCCGTCACACCAACTCTCTGCATGTCAATACAATCTTCACTCCATCCATCAATCTACTCTGAGGTCTTCCACCTCACCTCCTGCCTGGTAGCTCAGTCTCCTGCATCCTTCCAAACATCCACCATCCCTGCTCTTCATGTGTCCAACAATCTCAGCCTTGCCTCTTTAACTTTGTCTCCAAGCTGCTCGACCTCAGTTGTCTCTCTGATGTCCATTGGAAAAACTTAGCATCTTTAACTCTGAAACTTCGAGCTCGCCCTTCTGTCTGTGTTTGTCGGTTTCAGATTCTTCAAACTATACATCATAGCAGGTCTCACTGCCATGTTACACACCTTCCCCTTCACTTTTGCTATATCATATTACAAACCGGATTCCAAAAAAGTTGGGACACTAAACAAATTGTGAATAAAAACTGAATGCAATGATGTGGAGATGGCAAATGTCAATATTTTATTCAGAATAGAACATAGATGACAGATCAAAAGTTTAATCCGAGAAAATGTATCATTTTTAAGGAAAAATATGTTGATTCAAAATTTCACGGTCTCAACAAATCTCAAAAAAGTTGGGACAAGTAGCAATAAGAGGCTGGAAAAAGTAAATTTGAGCATAACGAAGAGCTGGAAGACCAATTAACACTAATTAGGTTAATTGGCAACATGATTGGGTATAAAAAGAGCTTCTCAGAGTGGCAGTGTCTCTCAGAAGCCAAGATGGGTAGAGGATCACCAATTCCCACAATGTTGCGCAGAAAGATAGTGGAGCAATATCAGAAAGGTGTTACCCAGCGAAAAATTGCAAAGACTTTGCAGTTATCATCATCAACTGTGCATAACATCATCCGAAGATTCAGAGAATCTGGAACAATCTCTGTGCGTAAGGGTCAAGGGCGTAAACCCATACTGGATGCCCGTGATCTCCGGGCCCTTAAACATCACTGCACCACAAACAGGAATGCTACTGTAAAGGAAATCACAGAATGGGCTCCGGAATACTTCCAGAAACCATTGTCAGTGAACACAATCCACCGTGCCATCCGCCGTTGCCAGCTGAAACTCTACAGTGCAAAGAAGAAGCCATTTCTAAGCATATCCACTAGCTCAGGCGTTTTCACTGGGCCAGGGATCATGTAAAATGGAGTGTGGCAAAATGGAAGACTGTTCTGTGGTCAGACGAGTCACGATTCGAAGTTCTTTTTGGAAATGTGGGACGCCATGTCATCCGGACCAAGGAGGACAAGGACAACCAAAGTTGTTATCAATGCTCAGTTCAGAAGCCTGCGTCTCTGATGGTATGGGGTTGCATGAGTGCGTGTGGCATGGGCAGCTTGCATGTCTGGAAAGGCACCATCAATGCAGAAAAATATATTCAGGTTCTAGAACAACATATGCTCCCATCCAGACGTCATCTCTTTCAGGGAAGACCCTGCATTTTTCAACAAGATAATGCCAGACCACATTCTGCATCAATCACAACATCATGGCTGCGTAGGAGAAGGATCCGGGTACTGAAATGGCCAGTCTGCAGTCCAGATCTTTCACCTATAGAGAACATTTGGCGCATCATAAAGAGGAAGGTGCGACAAAGAAGGCCCAAGACGATTGAACAGTTAGAGGCCTGTGTTAGACACGAATGGGAGAGCATTCCTATTGCTAAACTTGAGAAACTGGTCTCCTCGGTCCCCAGACGTCTGTTGAGTGTTGTGAGAAGAAGGGGAGATGCCACACAGTGGTGAAAATGGCCTTGTCCCAACTTTTTTGGGATTTGTTGACACCATGACATTTTGAATCACCATATTTTTCCCTTAAGATGATAAATTTTCTAAGTTTCAACTTTTGTTCCGTGATTTATGTTCTATTCTGAATAAAATATTGACATTTGCCATCTCCACATCATTGCATTCAGTTTTTATGCACGATTTGTTTAGTGTCCCAACTTTTTTGGAATCCGGTTTGTACAATAAAAGCAAAAATTGGAGGGGATTTTGCTTTAATGAATTCTGAAAGCTATCACGGAGGCAAGCAGACAGTACCAATACAGCCATTTGGGATAAACAGAAACTTGTTTAAAAAGAAATGTGTTTATTCCTTAAAACCACTTTCACTGATGTTTTTAAGTAACAAAAACCTAATTTAAACACAAACTGCTGACTTCTTTGCAGAACTGTTTCTAGTTTTATAATGCCCACTGTAAATAATTTAAAGGCTCCTTATCAGCATTGAGCTTGAGGGCAATTCTTATTTTGCTGATGTGGCTGTATCAATTCATGTCAACAATGACCTGAAATAACTATTCTGATTTCCAAGAAAAAAAAAGTAATAAAAACTTTGGCAAAACGGACTGAAAGACTGAAATCCTTCCTTTTCTAAACAGTTAAATCAAGCAAAAATGACACAGAGCGCAAAGAGTATATATAAAAAACATATATTTATTGTTCTGTTACTGTTGGTTAAATTGAACAACAATAAATGGCTGCAGGCCAGGAGACATACTGTACACATACTTAGAAAGCCCTGGAGAGCTTCCATTTTTAGATTCAGTGGCAGTTAACAATGCAAAAGAGAAAACCAGAGCAGAAAGAGGAACAGAAAACAATGTCTGCCGTATTCCAAACGGCGGATGAATATTAGGGTTCAGCGGTGCGTTAAAAAGTCATCCTTCAGCCAAAGTGGTTTTTCTCCTACGCAGGTAACTTTACAAGAGGGGTAAAAATACTGTACATTGTTCTTTGAATGGATGCAACTGAATGAATGAGATCTTTTACAATTGATTCTTTGTGTAGGACAGTGATAACTACTCACCTTGTTCTTCCTCCAAAACATGCAAGGTGGAAGAAAATCAAGTAAAGCTTTTAAAAGATAAAATGATTATTAGACTTTCGTGACAGAAATAGAAGTGCTCCGTACGCCACAAAATAGAGTGTGGATTAAAATAGATAAAGGTTATATATATATATATATATATATATATATATATATTTATACTATATTTAATATATAAAGGCTTAACTCTGAATACGAGGACAGCCACCAGTGCTGTCCCACACACATTCCTCAGTACACAAACCCTTGAACACAGTAACAAATTTAAACCTGCTTTGTCTCATTTTTTGCTCCGTGGACCACAAAGTTTTTGCACATCTGAAATAAAGTAAATTTGCAGCACCAGTCCTCCAAGTATTAAATTCTGGGATAAAGATATTATTCGGGGTGTTTTGTTCGACACATTAAATTCAATGGTAACACTTTATAATACAGCCGCCGACAGAGGGCATACTTCCATTGTAATTAAATGGAATTTTAATGTATTTATTTGAAATGACAATGTAATTATATTTAGATACAAATACTTCAAGATAGGTGCACTGGAATAATGGTGAAATAATTACACTCTTAGTACTGCATATTTTCTTGGTACTTTAATAGAAAAACGTTATCTTACATTGTAAGTACACTGCACTTTCTGGGTCATGGGAGTGGCTTAACCACGCCCAACTTCTAGGTATTTTACAGCGAAGGAGATAAAATTAATTACAGTAAAACATGTAAGTGGGACAACTGAATAACTGGACAATCAACATGCACGTCAGCATAATGAACATTAAATAAAGGTGTAAAAGGCAAGGTTCAGTAGAAAAGGAAAATATTGTTTGTCTGCAAAATTAACAGTTAATTACATATTGCCTAAAATTAGTTACCTCTAACTTAAAATTGTGTCTCCTGTCCTGTAAAAATATCTGGAAATTAGGCAAGGTCAAGACACTCCATAATTGGGCCATGCCCTGAAAAGTACAGAGTACTTACAGTGTGAGATAGGGAAATATTGTTTGTTTTTCCTCACTAAATTTCATAGAAATCATGCAGTACTTAAAATTACTTACAGTATGAATATTTCTTTGTTTCCAGTAAAAATCTAACTTTTTATCCCGTTATTCTGTCATACGACCTTTTAAATATTTGTATGTGGATATAATTACATTGCAATTTCAAATACAATATGTTAAAATTCCATTTAATTACAGGAGAATTACACTCTTAGTTACGGACTGTGTTATAAAGTGTTACTGGTTGGGGAAGCTGAAGCTTCTGTGCATGTCTTGGTTTTACTGACTCCAGACTGGAAAGTCAATAACACAGAGCTCGTTTAATTCAGAGTGACAAGCAGGAAGCATCAATACAGGATTTACTCTCCTACTGGTAGAGTAAAGGGGGAAAAAAGAAGAGGGGAAACAAACAAGATAGGAGGAATGGAAGCAAGTGTCAGTGGTTGTGTAATTAGTTTCTCTCCAAGATAGAATTTATATATGAAACAAAGTGGTTGAACTAAAAAAAGCACATTTGTAGAGCAGATGAGAACAAATGTCCGTTTCAGTCCACGCAAACGTTTACATTCCACACGCTGCAAAACACATCAGATCCAGCTCCTCAGATTCACAGGAACTTTATTCAGTCTCACCGTGTGCTCCGGGCTCCACCGAGGGGCACCAGCGTTCCAAATGTAAATGTGCAAATGTCATCCGTAACGCAGAACCGTTCAAAAACAACTCGACAAAAAGATAAAACGATTGACAAAGAATAACTTTTTTGCAGTCCCTGAAATATCCCATCCACTATAAGAAGTACTTTCCACTGAACTTTACCTTGCTTCTTAAGTTGCAGGATTGAAATGAAACTGATCAGTTTATGTGCCACAAAACAAAAAAAACAAAACAAAAACAAAAAAGGAAGAGAGTATTAGTAAAAGACTGCATAATGCTGTTACCTCAAAAAGAAATAACAAAAGACAGGTATTAATTGCACATACGCCGACAAGAACCCAAACCAGCAGCCAGGGCGGTCGAGCCTTTTCCAACTTCGAAGCGTAAAAAAAAACATTAAATGAAAAGCCAAGTTTAGCTCAGTGTTCGTCACCCACCTCTACAAAGCTCTGTGCAGAAATGTGTTATGATAGAGTATTATTTATTTTTTAATTTTTTTTTTTGTTAATTTCAACTTCATACTGGCTTTTGAATTTCTAAAAGCACAATGAGTAAATGAAGAAGTCTCAGCTGTGCAAATGTCAAGACTAAAATATATTAAATTCAATGTTTAGCCACGTCCTCATGTCTGGCAAAAGCTTGTTTTTCCTCCACTCCCTTCATTTCAAATCCTCCCTACATTCCCTTTTTTTCTGATTCAAATAAAACTTGCTTATAATACAACACTGCGTAACAAAGAGTCAAATTATTGGGATGAAACTCTCCAAATTATCAAAGTTTCCTTTTTCTAAAATTCTGACCGTGGTGTCCCTTTAGATGTCAGACAAAACTTGCAGAATATCAATATGCATCACCGTAGAAGCTTAGTTATTTCATTTCACACTCCCTCAAACCCTGTAGACAGATGGCGTGAAAATGATATTTAACACAGAGTACTCACAACTCTCCAAGTCTGGAGACTTGTCTCAGAAACACAAAATCTTAAAATAATTCCTCACACGTTTGGTAAAATCCTCAGTTTAGTACTGGTGGAGTGATAAAACTCATGATATGTGAAGACGCGGGGCATTGATGACGAGAGCCAAAATGATTTCAATTAACTTGAATGTTTTAGGGCTGTTATTTGGACTTGTTTTGAGAACACAGTGTCTGAAAGCCACGTTTTTCTGCTTTTGATAACCCTGATCATGACGCCCGGGTGTTTGAGGGGAATGAGCGTCTCGCACGGCCGATTCAGTCCAAGAAGAAAACACAGACACAGCACAAGCAGCTGTTTTGTTTTAGGTGAGCACTGTGGAGCTGACTATTAGCTTACATCACACTTTTAACATCAGCAGAGGGACCACACAGGGGGGGATATGTTGGCTCTGTTGCCATAGTAACAGTTTGGCAGAGAAACTCAGAGTGGCTGCGAAGGAGTCAAGTGGAAGGTGTGTGCTGGATGTATTTGAGTTTGGTTCTGTGCTGGGTGCACTGGCTGGTTCTCATTCGGAGATGGGGGATGCTGTTGGGGCTGCTGCAGGATGTGCACCACCCGGCCGAGGGTCTCTGTGGTGGCGAACGCCAGGTACTGGCAGCACAGCCAGTCCTCCAGGCTCACGCCACAGGCGTTGTCCAGCGAGCGCTCCGCAAACTTGATCATCATCAGTGTTCGCTTGAGGTCCAGCCAGTTCTGCAGGGTGGCCTCGCGCTGGCTCGAAGTGGCCCCCGACATAGGTCCGGTGCTGCTGCAACCCAGCGCCTGAAACAAGTCCTCCCGAGGTCCCCAGAGGAGGCACTGGAGGCAGGCCCGCGCCTCGGCCATCCGGATTCTTTCGGAGGGGTTAACGGTGAGCAGCAAGCGCGCCAGCTGCTGCAGCCCCTGTGAGTAAAGCGATCTCACGGGCAACGGCGGAAGGTCGGCCCAGGTGTACTCCCGCTCCTTCAACTCCGGCATCTCCTCAAAGGGGTTGGGTCTGTGCAGCATCTCATAGATCAGAATCCCGGTCTGGAACTCATCACACTTACGGTACTGGGTGGCTGTGATGATTTCGGGTGCCAGCCTCGACTGGTCGCGCAGCGTGCCGGGGTCAGTGGCCATGAGAGTAGTCTTTTGTTTCGCTTGGGAGAAGTTGCTGATGATGAGGCGTGCGGGGCAGGTGGAGTTGGCTGCAGCGGTGGCTGCGGCGCTTGCCCCCAAGCTGCTGCCGTTGCTGTTATTGTTGGGCTCAAGTAAGTCCAGATTCCAGGGGTTGCCAGGTTGGCATTGGACCAGCAGCAGGTTTTCGAGTCGCAGGTCACAGTGGGTCACGTGGAAAGGTTTCATGTGCTCCAGCCCGGAGCAAAGCTGCAGCAGCAGCAGACAGACCTGACGCTCATACAGCTCCGGGTTTTGAGTGTGCCTGCTCATGCCTTCCCTGACAAAGTCGGCCACTGTCTGGAAGGGCACCTCACGTGTGATCACCACCACTCGGCTCCTCAAGCGGCCAGCTGTGTTCATGTGACCCGCAGCCGGGACTTCATCTAGCTTCCCATTTGGAGAAGGCGATTTTGAATCTGCCATCTTAGCCTCTTTGTCCTTTACTGTCGGCCCCCCTCCCTCCTTATCTGCTTCTTCCGCCTCTTCTTCCTCTTCCCAGGGCAGCAGGCGGGCAGGAACATCAGCGAGGAAGTGGCCACAGTCCTGCTGGATGTTGAAGTGCACTGGCAGGCTCTGCCTCACTGCGAGGCTGTGGAAAAACTGCTGCTGGGTTTCCTTCACCTGGCTCCGACAGATCTGAAGAAGTACAAATAAATGTCAGAGAAAAAATCACCGTCAGTGCAATGTCTTGAATTGAAGATGAGAATTCAATCACCCTAAAGCCATTTTCTTAACTTATTTGTCCATTTACCAGCAATGAAACATGGGGGAAACTTTAATGATATTCTAGTTTTCTTACTGTCACGAAATAACCCGACGATTCTGTGACACACAGCAGAAACGACACAAATGAGCCACACTGTTACCCTTAGTGTCGGCAAAAACGTCGACATCGTTCCTTTATTTTGAGTCTCTGTCACATACACTGTCCTGCTGTCAGAAACGCTTACAGAAGCATCGGATGTGTATCGATCCATGGCTAAAAATACACCTCGAAATGCACCCCTTACCCCTGTCAGTGCACAGTTTGGTTAAAAAAAACAAAACAAGATGCTTAGCTGCTTTAGGAAATAACTTCGAGGTTTTAAACATGAAACCTGTCACAGGCGGGGACAGGGTTGTATATTTTAAGAACAAACACTTAGTTGGTTTCAGTCTTTTCATGAGATCTGTTCACAATATGATCATAAACAATGGTTTTACTGGGATTTATTTTTAGAGTAAATCCGTCAATACCTGACCTTTTACCTATCTTCCTGTAATTCCTATATACTGTGTTTTCATATGGTCCCTGGTAACTAAATTAGATTAATCTCAATGAAATAAAACGGGATCTACTGGCAGTAGAATTCGCCTTTTGGCTGCTGTGGGCGACCTCCAAACAAACAGCGACCTTCTGCAACACCAGGAAAAAACACAGAACATTTCAGTGGAGAACGCAAAAACATTTTCTGTTTCTTTCGAAACTCTCTGTCCTGCTCGGTTTCTCTCAAACAATGCAGCTAATGATACACAGCTGAAGGGGCAGAAAGCCGAGCTGAGGCTGTTACAGACAGCACTGAGAGTGTGTCTCTGTCTCCTAAAGCGGTTACAGCCTCCATAGCTCTCATTCTCAATCTTTGATCACAGCACAGTGAGAGGTGAAGCCGAGTCAGAGACAGAATCAGTCTGTGCAGAAAGCATGATGTATTAGATGTCTGGGGTTGAACAACATTCTGTCCCCTTGAAAATGAATAGTGTGGTTTCATTAATAATGATCGAATTTAACCTATTTGTCTTCACTGATGTGCAACGTTTGCAGAAATTACTGTCAGAAATTTAATAAATGTCCCCAAAATACAAAATGACTCAGAGATGTTGTGAGGACAAAAATCGCAAAGTGAGTTTGCTGTAATGCATAAGACTAAACAGTGAGTCGTAAACATGCTGTAATGAGAAACCTCTGGCAGGTGTCTAACATTATGAATTGTTGTTTACTATTGTAGAATCTGATTTTAGTGTATGTATGGATATATATGTCTGGATGAGACTTTGTATGAACACCATCAGACATACAGCGATTAACATATATATATTAATATCTTTAAAAATATATACTATAAATCCCAATTGTTTTCATTTTCCTCCTATATATTATGCAAATTTCATCATCCCCTGTGATTGTGACATAAGTTCTTTGTTTGTGTTTGTTTCCCGTGTCACTTTAAATGTATGTTTTAAACAATAAAAATCTACATGTAAAGACGACATGCTGATTTCTCAAAGTGGCCAAATAGTAACACTCTAAAGTTGCTGTAAGATAAGTCTTGAAAAGTTTTTCATCTTGATAATGAATACGTAAAAATATTGCAGCCTTTTATTAACTGTATATAGCTGCAAAGTAGCTAATAATTATAGTACTTAGCAACTGAGTCACCCTTGATATAAATCAAGACATGGATTATGAATTAAAACCTGAACATGTTTTTATAATACAACAACAACCTCAGTCATTTCACTTTATTACTTCTATTAAAAGTTTAATCCTTAAAGTGTTTGTTGTGATTTATGTAGATTTGATTAAACTCTCATACAGCATGAATAACCGCATCAGTGCACTCCTTTCAGACGCACCCTGTAATTCTTCAGGAATGTGCAGCTTCACTTGATGTTTGTTTGAGCATGATGGCTCATGATGACTAGACCTGCCTACTTCACCTTCTTTGAAGACATCTGCAGATTTGCAAAACTCTGACACCGTACTCGTGTTTCTGGTTGTTACACAATCCTGCAAGTTAGCAGAAGCTCACTGCTTTTATTACCACCTCTTGTCTCCTTAATGTCGACTCTTCAGTGATATGGTAGAGCTTTAAAGCACAGTGAGGCGCTCACTGAATTCTTTGGAGAGCTAAAGTGAGTAATTAGCACAGAAGTAAAATATGAAAGTTCAAATGCGTCATCTGCACATAAAGAGCTAAAGGAAGGCAGGGGCATAGCTGGGCTGCATTCAAACAGAGTTGGGGAAGGTTTAATTGGGAAGTTGGGGCTTGTTTCTACTGCTTCTGGTTGCCTTATTTATAGATGAGCGTCTTTAAAAAAACAAGAGTTTCTCTTAAGCCTGCTGCTAATACGAAGGCAAAGCTTTGAAGTGGTGTGGTGCACAGTGTTTCATATCCTGTGAATAATTTAACCTTCATCCATATCTGCTTTGTGTTTAGCGTCAGAACTCTTCCGGCAAGCTGTGCCCTCAAACCACCACATGCATCTCCATACACACTGAAGACAAAGCTGCTCCTCTCGCACAATCGCACAGAGGGGAAGAAAAAAAAGAAACACAACAACGCTCTGGTTTTTATTGCACAAGGTCATGCCCTAAGGGATCAAAGTTTAAGTGCCAATATTTCACAGCACTTCAGGAAAAGAGGGGAGGAGATTCGTCGGCATAAACACAAGGATTTTATGAATCTACTGCAAAGGCAGCAGCTACCAGAGAAAAATATCTACAATACTTTTGATGTAGCAAGAATTCAAACCAATCCCCCACAACAAATAAACACACTAATTAAGAGAAAACTAAGAACAAGCTGAACAAAGAGATGCTGAAATATTTTACTGAGATCAGAAAAAAATCACTTCTTTTGGGGGGGAAACAGCTTTGACTGTAAAATAGGACAAACCTTGTTTTTCTCTTTTTTCCCACAAGTCAATGTTTAAGGTTCTTTCAAGGTTTTAGGATTTAAATATTCAACAGAATATGTGACACAAAAGAAGCTGTATTCATTTAACACCAAACTAAAAGAAAGAATCTCACCTTGATGGCATAATTGACCAGTGGGTCCTTGGCATAAGATGCAGTGTAGTAAACGGCGTCCCCCGCCTCACAGCAGGGTTTCCCAGTGGTCAGCCTGAAGTGGGACCAGCTTTCAGTGCCAAACCTCAAATGATCTTTCTGGCCAGCCATGAAACGGTCCTCGCATTTTGCTGCCAGTTTCCGTAGAGTGTCTGTGTGGAGCCCGCGGATCCTCCCCACCACCTCATCCCAGCTGTCTAACCCCCTGTAAAGGGCAGGTCTCTGGGGTTTGGAGGCTGCGCCGCCTCCGGCAGCTCCGCGACCCGCTGTCCGACCCCTTCCAGCCATGGATTCTGAACTTGGGTAGACTCTCTTCTCTTTGCCGGGGGTTGCGCTGGGTACAGCAGGTGAAGGCTGAGGGACCAGAGAGGACACGCTATTGGTCATGCGGGCCTTGTTGGTAGCTGTGGCAGCTGATGACCTCTCTAAGGAGTCACCGCTCTCATGGTCGTGACCTCGATGCGGTTCGGAGCTCAGAGAGGAGCTCTGACTAGCTGTTTCCCAGGTGGAGTCCAAGTCATAAAGAGGGTTGGCTACACTAAGGTTGGTGCCCCCCGGTTTAGCTTCAGCTCGAGGCCTAAGGCCTCCCACTGGCTCTTTGCCTCCCAGGATGGGTTCAGTACTGGAACGAGGAACTGCTTTTTTGGGTAATGGCGGCGGTGTGGCTTTAAGGGCTGGCTGCTCAGCGAGGCCTTCGATTTCAATGGAGGCCAGTGTGTCATTGGATGCTTTCATGTTTCTTGGCTGTTTAAGTGGAATCATGCTGGCTCGAGATTTACCTGAAGGAAAGAAAACAGAAAACATTCACACTGCATAAAAAAGATCCAGTGAAACTAAAATTAAAGACTGTTGGGACCCTTCAAATTGAACGGAGGGTGTAATGATATCCAGTTCAATAAGCAGGAAGAACAGCTCCTTCAATTTCCTTGAATTAAATTCACACAATAATCTAATGTTAGTATACAACAGCCTTTATATGAAAAAATTAGCCCGTTAACTCCACAACAATGATCTGACAGCACAGTTCTTACCTTAAATAACCTGCAGTTCGAAATTTTATAACCAAAACCTAATCACAGTCAATTAAAGCATTTGCACAGATTCAATATTTCACATCCATGTATACCTTTAAATACTCATCCAAAT
The DNA here is from genome assembly GCF_036321145.2 of Pelmatolapia mariae. Classification (NCBI taxonomy): domain Eukaryota; kingdom Metazoa; phylum Chordata; class Actinopteri; order Cichliformes; family Cichlidae; genus Pelmatolapia; species Pelmatolapia mariae. The sequence goes on along the minus strand of NC_086233.1, from coordinate 44,594,819 downwards.
ACTTTCGATAGTTTGTCAACACCATTTCTGTGTTGTTGTTTTTTTAACTCCACACTCTGATCAGTTAAAACAAATTGAACACCAACAGAAACATCGGTCTGAAGTTGTTTTGGTTTGGAAGGGAGGTCGGGAATCTTTGCCGTGGAAAAAAAACAAATAACTTAAAGACCCAGATATCAGTAAAGGATACATGAAAAAAATAAAATGACACAAAAGCTGCAATTCGATAAAACTGACGAAAAATCCCTCACCAAAAAAACAACGACACACCCTTACAGCTAGGGCTTGCCCTTTGCTCTCCGGCATTTCCAGAGAACCACTAGCTTGTTGCTTCTCTTGAGGACAAAAGGATGACATGATGATGTGTGCAACAGCACGTGATAGAGCTGGTGGCCCTGAGGCCACAAGCTGTTTCTCCAACCATCCAGCTGCCCGACTCAATCTGCAGTCCTGTTCTGTAGTGAGGCTTAAAGAGGCAGCATGGAGAGCAAATTTAGAAGTGGCTTGATGTGACCTTATTTTTTTTGCTTGGATGGTGGAAGGAAGAAACCAGAGGGTTGGGAGGCTGATTGGATTCCCTCAACGTTCTGTGGGGTTAATGACCACAGAGGCACATGGGTCAGAGGCAAGTGTGATAAAAGGAAAAGGCGGCAGGGGTCGTGCTGTTTGCATGATGGGAACAAAGCTCCCTGGTTGTGCTAACAAAGTGTGCACGTAAGGTTACGGATAACTCAACGTCGCGGCTTTAACTCACCAGGGAGATCTGAGTTCATGTCTTTCAAAGTCACCTCCTTCTACCAAATTACTTTGACCATCCCTGAGGCAAATGCATGTTTGTGAACAAATCATTCCTCTTTGTGCAGCAAAAATACTACTGATTATACATCGTTAAAATGTATGGGCGACTCCCCATGTGCAAGTCATGCTGACATCATCCTAAGAATGCAGGAAAAGCCTTAAGATAGAGCAGTCAGGATAAAGTAAATGAGTCTTGGTAATCCTCCGTGGAACGAATATATTAAATGTGTTCCTCCACCAATCTGCAGTAATCCATCCAAGAAAGCAGCCGTCTCCCACTTCCAGTCGTAGGGATCTTTTATTGCAGTGTGGCTGTGACTTAACTCAATTACATAAGACTGGGATATTTTTTTTTGCATGTGTATGATTAAGCAAATAAATCTTTAAAACTACATAAAAACAATAAAAAACACACTGTTATGACAGAGTTAATGTTTGCAGCTATTAGCAAAGTAGCAACTCTAAATCCCAGAATGTCCTACACCTACTGTAAAGGAACAGGGTAAATAGTTATTTGTGCATTGCAATTCAATTAAACCAAGGCCTGTGACAGTGCTCAACAGCATGCTTGAAGCAAAACCACAATTTGAAAATAAGGGAGAAAAAAGAAAAAAGCTGTGCACAAACATGACTACAAAGTTGATTTTTAATCATTTCAAGTCCACAGCTGTTAAACTAAACTCTCTATGACATGTGTCTATCTGTAAAAGATGACCAAGTGAAAATCAGTTGAGGATTAAAAAAAACAAACAACAACTGCATTTTCTTTTACAGTAACACGAAGAACCTGATGTGTCTGAGCCAACTGCTCTGTTACTGCTCTCAGTCCAAATCTGAGTACCAGCAGATGCCAGTTCAGAGTCTCTGCTGCATCACATCACACTGTCAACAATCAGTCTGAAAACAGCTCAACAAGTGATCAATATATACACACAAATTAGAGCAATAAAGTTAACTGTTAATATTTGTAATATAATGTGAAAACTCACAAATGCAGCGACTGATCCAACCGTTGTTCTTAAAATATCATATCAGAGCCGTACAGTCAAATTTCCAGGGAACAGCATTCGTCAACATTTTATTCTGACTGGTTGAGGGAACTTGTTGCCATAGCAGAGCGATTGCAGCTCAGCTGCCTCCGAACTAACTCTGACACGTTAACAAGAGGCAAGCGATGGATGGAGGAGGTGGGTAGAATAAAGTAGAATAAAGAGGACCGGGGGGGTGGAATGGAGTGAGAGCGGTGGAGTAGGCGGTTAGAGGTGGTAGAAGTGGCGGGTGGGGTGGGGGGAGAATTTCAAAATAAATAAATAAATAAATAATACAAATAGGCGAGGGGGCTGATGAACAGAGAAAAATAAATATATGACAGAGATGAACACTGAGGAAAACGAGCGAAATAAGCTTACCTCAATTCCACTAACACCTCAAAGTTTTTAGAGAAACGTGGTGCAGTTGCAGCAGCAGCAGCAGCGCCCGGAGGCAGAATGAAACGCTGTTCTCTGCTTCCATCCCTGAGAGTCTGTGAGGAGTCGCCGGTGCCAACAGACAGGCTCAGCGCTCCCACCAATAATGGAGATTTCTCACTTAAAGGCAGCGAGCACTCTGCCTCCTACCGCCTGATGCTCTGATTAAAACCTGAGCGAGACTATACTACATGACAGTGAGTGAGTGAGAGAGCAAGACCACGCGAGAGAGAGACACTTTCATTTAAAAAGTGAACCTGATTCCTCACAAAAAAAACGAAAGGTGTGAACAGCAAATGTAGCCCACAGTAGTGAAAAGCAAAGCGATGCTACGGTAACAGCAGGAAAGACAGGAAACTCAAAGCAGGCGTTACACTGAGCAGCTGTGTGTCTTAGGTCAACACTTGTTTGTGTGTGTCTGAGTGTGTGGAAGGCCACACACCTCCTCCTCCCAAACAGAAATGACACGCTGTTCTGTGCGATGTTTGACAACACGGATACACAAACTTCTATCTAGCCCCTCATTAGCAGTATGCAGCAAAGTTAAATTAGGCTGCAGGCAGCTCGCTGCGTGCGTCATCCAGGGAGCTTTTAACACAACCCATCCACAGGGCCCGTGTGCATTTCAAGCTTCACAAACAAACGCGTGCAAATGCTGCATTCCCAGTTTGCACATGCCTTCAGAAAAGAGAGGAAAAAAAGGCCTAATTAGTACAACAGTGCCAGAGCAACACAAATATTTTGTCATTGCTGAATCCTTAAACAGGAAGACCCGTAATTCTCTTAAACATCACACATCCACATGTGCGACAATGCAGCGAGGCAGTTGCACAGCTGCTCTGCAAACCCACACTCTCTAACCCTTTCGCTTTGTGTTTCTATTTCTTGTTCTCTCACATGCCACTTGATCACGGAGAGATCCGTTTCCCACACACAGAGAGCTTCGTGTGTTAAGTGCCCCGACAGTGCTCGACAGCTGTGCCTACCTCTCTGCTATAGAAGCCTGGTAGTATGCGCTTATTATCAAAGTGAGAGAAAACCTGTAAAGTGGAGCAGCTAGCAAAGTTGAAATGAAACCTGTCCATCAGCAAGACACTTTATTATCATGGAGTTACAGGAATGTGATGGACAAAGAATGTATTCAACTTCCTGTTAACACAGATATCAGCCAATCACAGAGCAACAACTCAGTACATTTAGGCATGCAGACAGGGTCAAGATTACCTGGTGAAGTTTAAACTAAGCAACAGAATGGAGAAAACAGGCCTGAGAACCTCAGAGATGGTTGATGTCGTGGGATTTTCCCACACAAGCATCTCTGAGGTTTACAGAGAACCTTCTGAGGTCACAGAAGAATGGCCAGGCTGCTTTGAGGTGATAGGAAGGCAAAAGTAACTCAAACAGCTGCTTGTTACAACCAAGCTATGCAGAAGAGCATCTCTGAATGCACAGCAGCAGAAGACCACACCGAGTGCCACTCCTGTCTGCCAAGAACAGGAAACTGAGGCTACAATTCACACAGGCTCACCAAAATTGAGCAACAGAAGATTGGAAAAGTGTTGCATGGTCTGAATTTCTACTGCAGCATTCAGATGGTCAAAATTCTGAAACATTACAACATGAAAGCAGGGATTCAGTCTGAATCACTGATACAATAGCTCAGGCTGGGGGATATTTTTCCTTGGAAGATTTTGGGGTCCTTAATAGGGCTGGGCCATATCATACCGTTCACGGCAATACCGGTATAATGTTGGGCAACGATAAGAAAATGAAATATCGCGATAGAATATGGGTAAAACCCGCATGCGCAGTGCCTTTGTTTTCATACGCACATGGCAGAAAAAGCATGGCGGTGACAGAGAATGAGAAGGGTGAAAGCAGAACGTTGAATGAAACGGATGAACCAGAACTGGTTTGTAAAAATGCTGCAACTTCAGTGGTGTGGAACTGGTTTAGCTTTTGTCCGTCAGATACACAACAAAGCACTATTTTTGGTAGAGCATGCTAGCGGGCCGTCGTTATTACCGTGTTTTTTGGAAAATACGGCACACTTAAAATCAATCCTTTGATTTTTCTGAAAATCGACAGTGCCCCTTATAATCCCGTGTGCCTTATGTATGAATTCTGGTTGTGTTTACTGACCTCTAAACGATTTTATGTGGTACACAGCGCTCGAAAATCTGTCAAATGTTATAGTACGACTTTGCTAAGCTACGAAGCCGCACCGCTTGATGGATTGTCGGAGCATTACGGCTATCGTAGGCAGGAGCCTCACAGAGTGATACGTACTGTGCTTCAACATAATATTACCGTATTGTGTGTGTATAACCTCTTTTTAAGTTTTGTGGATATTATACATGGTTATGCTGAGGATATGTCGGCCAGTTTCCACTGGAAATGCCTTTTGGTTAAACTGTCAGCAAGGAATTTGCATTTGCACTGTTAAATTTTTATATAACTTTAATGCACATAAAAAAACAGCTGCTTGTTTAAGTGAAAATACATTGATTTTTTTTTTTGCACTAATAAAGTTGTGGAGTTGTAAAGTATTTTGTCTAGTGTCAATTATATCGTCAGTTATAATGTTATTGCAAATTTTCAAATGTATATCGTGATAAATATTTTTGGTCATATCGCCCTGCTCTAGTCCTTAATACCAACAGCATCGTTTAAACGCCACAGCCGACCTGAGAATTGCTGCTGCTGATCAAGAACGACCATTTCTGATGCACAGAGTGTATGTATCTAATATGTCAAAATAAAAAATAAAGAATTAGTATTTAATATTTTTTTCTTTTAACATTTCATTTTTTTTTAATTTTCTGGCACTTGTTTCATGGTTTGGGCATTAAAGGGTTTATGCCCACAGTGTGCCCATCCTCTGATGGCTTCTTCCAGCAGGATAATGCTCCATGTCACAAATCTCAAACTGCTTTCTTGAATATCACAGTGAGTTCATTACACTCATTACACTGTGGCGTCCACAGGCAGTCTGCAGCAACTGTGTGATGCTTTCAAGTCAATATGGATTTAAAAATGGAATCTATGCTACCAAGGATTAAAGCAGTTCTGGAGGTAAAAGGGGGTCCAAAACAGTACTAGAAAGGAGTACCTAAGTGAATGTATGTTGTCTTGTTCACGCAGAATAACTTTATTTATTTTTTTAAGTATCGGGGAGCAAATCTGCAATGTGCTGGCTGAATTTTTTTTCTGTGAAAAGAACATCAAGGCCTCAAAGAATTTGTTCTTGTGCCTCCCAATTGTTTACCAATGTCTTGCTGTTTCTAGGAAATGGGACAATTTTCAGAGAAAAAATATCCAGAGATATTTTTATGCCGTTTCTTGGCTACAAGAAATGTGATTTAAAAAAGAAAACAAAAAAACTCCCCACAATATTTATCCTATTAACAGTACTGTGGTTAGCCATGCAGTCTATGCTCTTATACTGTGTGAAAGCAGCAAGGTAGGTAGCCCTATTACAATCTTATCAGTCACTCATGATATAGTTTCAAGACAGAGACACAGGATATGAGAAAAGAAAACAAAGAGGAGGATTGTGATTAAAATGGGATTTATGCAAGTCCTCAGGGTTCTCAGTTTTGATCACCATCAGGAACTGAACCAGCTTCATGAGTAGGATCAATAACCCCAGGGCAAAGATTCTCCCACCTCCAAAAAAAAAAAACCCAAAACATCTTTTTTTTTGTAATATGTTATTTTAGGCACCGAGCTGCAGGCTGTGTGTGAAAAGATGTGTCGAGATTTCAGGCTCCAGCTGTTTTTGCAGAGAATAAATTATGCCCTGTCACATGAGAAAGTGTGCTGATACAGGAAGAAAGTAAAATCAGCCACTCAGGAAAAGAACTGCCAAAACTGCCCAAAAAACCCCAACTTCACCGGTTAGGCAAGCTTACAGCGACAGCAAAGGAGGGTCTTATACACTTACATGTCATACTTTCCTGTTTTTGTATTTTTTTTATATATATACTAATTAGGCCAAGCGCAAACAATGTTGAATTCAATAATTTTGGTGTATAATCCATATTTTATTTGCAGATTATCTTTCCTCATTACGTTATCTTCAGTTTTTGTGAGCATTGTGATGGGACAAATCCAGAATAAAAATCAGTTGAAGAATGCAATAGATGGATGTGTCTTAAGACATCAGGCAGAAAAATCTGTCACACACAGTCAAAACCTACTTATGTAGACAATTCAATCATCCTGACTAAACCTACGCACCACAGAAGGCATCATTTTAAATTTCAGGTTTCTCCAGCACTAATATAAACAACAAAAAACAAAACAAAAATCCTTCTCTATCCATCTTTCATATCTCACTCTTACCCAGATTGCTGTAGGTGGCACTGCACTGGCTGGAGGCAGGAGAGTGAGAATAATGAGAGTGAATCCCGTCGTCCTCAGGCTCTCCCAGGCTGGCGCTGCCCTCGCTGGCCGCGGCTGTACAAGCAACCTGGTTGGCATGGCTCTCCGCGGCCTCCCCAAGCACCAGCCCCAGATTCACTTTGGCAGGCAAGGAGGTGGCGCTGGGCAGCTCCCGATCCCTGGCGCTGGCACTGACTGGTACCTGGCTGCACATGACAGAGAGAGGCATGGCTCATTTAGTTTCTTCATCTACTGGTCTGCCTACATGTGACTGCACTTGCTGACAGTATTTTTCCCAGTGCTTCCATTGCCAGACTCGACAGAGTAGCTGGTATTGTTTTAACCTTGTAAGTCTGTAAGTGCTTTTGTGTGAGCTCATGGCATATTCTGGTTCTTTCACATTATGCTGTAACAGCAGATCAAAATGGAGCCCAAAGTCCTGAGATGGAGGTGTAGTTAGTTATGACTGTGTTATAAAAATACCAGAATAAATACGATGATGAAGTTTAAAAAAAAATCTTAAAATTAGTTTTACTGTCACAACAAGTGCAGGATCACTCTGTTCGAATCAGCTGGTTGTGTTTGGGGTGTTCCGAACACACATGTTGCCAACAGGGAAGCTACAGAGCGCCCTCTGGAGGACGAGCAAAGCAACATTAACACTGGCTGAAGGGCGTTTCTCCCTATTGCTTCCTTACTTCTTACATTTTGATTTATCGACAGTTATAAATAATTATATCAATACAGTAACAATATATCAGCAAATAGCTTAAATCAGGCGAGATATTGGCTGCACTAACTCATCGTCAAAGCTGTATTACAGAGTACCGATAGCATGAATGTATTAACTCCTACTGAGTACTAAAGGGCTTGAGACATCAATATGTTGATGGGTGTGGCGGCTGATCTGATCCTATTGCCAGACTGCCTCGACTTTTATTAATCTTTTCATGACAAGCTTTTGCTCTTCAAAGAAATATCTGCAAAACAACTCATAAAAGAAGCAATATAATAATAGAAGGTTCATATTGGAAAGACACTAGTGCTGCAGAATGATGAATGAGTTGCTTATGATAGAGACTTTAATCTGTCATTTATTCCGTCTATGAAACTGTATCTAACATCTCAGGATATAAACAAAAACACATACGACATTGGTTTTATCTGGTCAGTCTTTTTTTCCATCTCTGATATCAGTATGTGCCTCACTCTATCAGCACACTTCATCTTCCTCAGCAAGTGATAAATTGGAGCCAGTGCAGCTGTCAGTGGGAGGCTTTTGAAGCTTGATGCGTTTTATATGCAACTACACATACGGCGCCTAAGGGAAGGTGTAAGAAAAAGGCAAAGCAAGTCACAGCACAGTATGATGACATGTTTTGAAGAGCCCTTCATCAGTAGGTGGCTCTGATTTGAGGTGTTTAAGGAGGTGAGATCAGAATATTTCGCAGATATAAATGCCATTATTAACCTTTTTTATTACCATTTACATGTCTACACTAGGACTATAACATTCTAATGTGTTGAAAAATAAGCTAATGAATCCATCCTTCAATTTAAAAAAAAAAAAACTGTCTGGAACATATCCCAGCTGACATGGAGCTAGAAGTGAGTTATACCCTGGACAGGCCTTTGGTTCATCAGGCACACAGGGACAGACAAGTACGCACTCTCACATCAACACTTACAGCTAATTTAACACCAATTAACCTGTCGAAGGAAACTCACGCAGGCACAGGAAAAACATGCAAATTTCACAAAGTTTGGAGTTAAGGTAAAAAAGGTAAGACTAAAGAATTACAAAAAAAGTAACGCTCAAGCTCAAGAACTTTAAAGATACGGTGTGCAAACTCTCACCACTAAATGTCAGTAGATTGCAGTTTGCAGTCAACTGAGTTTTGTTATAGGGCAGTTACAGGAAAAACAACTCTGAGTGCCGTTCATCTCCAGTGAGTATAGGCTGTCAGTTTGCTGTTTACCTCAGCTGTCAATATGTATCCTCGTCTATTTACTCTCAAGGAGGCTGTAAAATTCAGATGTGAGTGGATGAGTCAGTGAAGCTCACTTCTGACCGATCACAGTGATACTGAGGTGAGCTGCTGAGGATATCCTGAACTTTTCTGTCAGTGTTCACTGCTGTTCCTGCTGCTGTTAGTGAAACTGTGTTACTGTCTTTGAAGTGGATCTAACATCGTAGTACTCAGACTGAAGCATATGAAGCTTGAGGGAAGAAGAGAATGAGGTGGAAATGAGGGAAAAGAGAGCAGTGGTGACATAATGAGAAAGAGATGATGAAAATGTACCTGTTCAAATGTTAAATGGTCCTACATAGTTTGAAAGAGCTTTCTGCAATCTGTAAATGAAAATTCACTTATTATCCCTTACTAGGGAAGTGGCTGGGCTCTTGCCACGTACACAAAACACGATCAGGTTTAACAACGATGTCCATCTATCACACTTGTACTTTTAATGGATTAATTTTAAGTTTATAACAATGTATGAATTTGTTGGAAGGCTTATTTACACACTAATCAATGTATATTTCTTGGCACAACATTTTTTTTTATTCATTCAAAAGAAATTACTGTATCTTTGAGCACAATGGCTTTCCTTGTAATGGTGTGTTGCTGTGTGCTTTAACACTGCTTTTCAGGATGACTTACAGTAGGTGAATATGTAATAGTCTTCATTACAACACCAGACAATGACTTCATCATGTGCTAACCCCATTGAATTGCGGGTGTGAGAATTCTGGGCCACATCTGAAATTCACCCATATTGTGTAATAACTGTGATAACTCCACTCACCAAGGCATATTTGGAAGCATACTAGTGCATGTTGTTGACAAAGATGAAAGTTGTACAGGCAATGTGCCGTGTATGTGTCTTCTTAAGTAAATAGCAACATAGTCCTGGGTACTACGGACAGTATTGCCTTTTCTGGCATAGCAGACAGAAACCAGAAACCAATTGAATGAATTAAAATGTTTTATTTAAACTTCATGAACTCTAGAGTTAAAAGGAGTTTTATTACTAACCAGTTAATAGATTAATGAGTAGCAATAGTTTTCCTTCTTCTGATTTTAAATTACAGTGTCAAATATTTACAGCTGCTTGACATACTATCATCATATTTATTACTTTACAAGAGAGGAAGAAGAATAACGGCTTTTTTTTTGGGGGGGGGGGGGGGGGGGGGGGCAGGGTAGTAGTGCACACTGAAATAATTAGTTTCACTACAGCCAAAATCAGTACGTTAGCTATATCTATAAAATAGATCAGCACGCAACCCAAAA